>NC_081849.1:62149909-62449909 GCF_963259705.1 Myotis daubentonii
AGTCTGAGAGCAAAAATCATAAAAAATATTTAATTACTTTGTTATTTTAAAAAAGAACCCCAACACAATCTATTTATAAGTTAACCATATAGAATTTAAGGGTTCTCCCCCAAAGAGAAAATTAGGTAAAGTTTGTTTAACATGTGGGCTTGAAATATTAGTTACCATGAAAATTCAATACTAGTTATTTATTAAAAGCAATTTAAATTACAGGATAACGAGCCAACAGAAAAGCTCACGTAGGCTCCAAAGGGCGTCTTCAAGATCTGTAGTCATCAGTGAACTGGTTTAAGTTAACTTCAGAGCAATTTTCACAGTGACACCACACTCGACAAGCTAATAAAACCGACCACCCTACGCCCATACCAGCTTCCATGATCAAGTATGATCACCGGATCTTCATTAGTATGCTTACACCTGTACCAGCAAGTCCCACGGCCATGCTGAAGTACACCAGTAAATAGCTATAAAAAATAAGGACCTTTTGAGTTTAAACTTCACTACAACACCATTGTTGCTCCTCAAAAGTAACAAAAATTCCTTGATACCAGATATCCATTCTGTTTACTTCCAACTGCCTATAACTATCTTTTTACAGTTGGTTTGTTCATGTTAAGATCCCGCCAAGAGGCACACGTGTAGAGCTGATGTCTCTTTAAGTCTACTTGATACAAGAGTTTCCCTTCACTGCTCTCATGCCATTTATTTGGTGGTCCAGGTCATAAATCCTGTACAATTATTCATTCTGGATTTCATCCACTGCATTCTCTATCGTAATTGTTTACTATGTTGTATATTTCTTATATCACAAAGCATAAAACATCTATGAACCCACCTCACCAAATAGAGTAAGACAGCTGAAGTTACCCATGCTACTGCCTCCCAGAATGTAACCATCACCCCCAGCTTGTCGTTCTCATGCTTTTAAAAAATATATTTTAATGATTTTAGAGAGGAAGGGAGAGGGAGAGAGACAGAAACATCAATGATGAGAGAGAATCATTGATCAGCTGCCTCCTGCACATCCCACACTGGGGATCGAGCCCACAACCCAGGCATGTGCCCTTGGCCGGAATCGAACCTGGGACGCCCTCAGTCTGCAGGCCGATGCTCCATCCATTGAGCCAAACCAGCTAGGGCTCTCATGCCTTTTATTTCTAAGTATTAGTATCTCTTAAAACAACACTAAGTAGACAAAATTCTAGTATCAGTCCTTAAAGATGACCAAAACTTCACACTAAAAATCTAGTCAGTGTTCAAACAGCCACAATTTATTTTTAAAAAAAATTGTTTTTAATTGTTTCTTCAATCAGTATCCAAGGAAGGTCCACACATTACACTTGGTTGATTATGACACTAGTCTCAATCTATACATTTCCCTTTTTTTCTTACCACCTACTTGGAGGTAAAAAATCCCAAATCTATCATTTGTCCTGCCTGGATTTTGCTAATTAAACCCCCATGATGTGCATATAAGCATAACCAATGGACATAAGACACTGGGGGGTAGAGGAGGCCAGGGGATTGTCAAGGGCGGGGGGCGGGGGGAGGAGACATATGTAATACTCTTTGTATTACTTTACGCAATAAAAAAAAAAAGAAATAGAAAAAATAAATTTTAAAAAATAAAAAAAAATAAAAAAAACAAAAAAAAAAACCCCATGATGGTGTTTAATATGTTCCTCTGTGCCCCACACAAGCGGTAATTAAATATGAAGACTCAATTTGGTTTTTGCTGCTGCTGTTTGGTTAAGAAGGTCAATAATACGTCACAGGGGGAGTGTCGTACTCCATGAGGAGATCATGGGGAGATCCATTTATCTCTGGTTGCCTTCCTAAAATGTTGCAATCCCTAATGATCACTGCCTAAACCAGTGATGGCGAACCTATGACACACGTGTCAGAGGTGACACGCGAACTCATTTTTTTGGTTGATTTTTCTTTGTTAAATGGCATTTAAATATATAAAATAAATATCAAAAATATGTCTTTGTTTTACTATGGTTGCAAATATCAAAAAATTCCTGTATGTGACACGGCACCAGAGTTAAGTTAGGGTTTTTCAAAATGCTGACACGCCGAGCTCAAAAAGTTCGCCATCAGTGGCCTAAACACATTATTCCATTCAAAGCTGAAAAGTGGCGTCTTCTGTGATTAGGCTGAAGTTCTTCCAGAAAGAACACCTCCCTTATCAAATACTTGGACACCCGGGAGCACAGTGCGTACAGAGAAGGCATGAGAAGTACTGGTTCCTCCACCTCTGCAGCTGTTTTGTGCCCCCTCTCCCACATCCTCACACACTCACCTCTGACTTCACCCCCACACACTGAAGCTGTCTGCCTCCTTCCCCCTAAGCATCCATCTTTCCTTTTTACCTCAGGGCTTCTCCAAAGTGTCAGAAGAGTTCGTGAGCAGCCAGCCCAGAAGCACCTGAGAGTTGAAACCCTTAAAACAAGCTGCAATTTACAGGCTAGGTAGGGGGTGGGAGCCAGTAGATAAATGCCCAGGCTACCAGCAGGGAGGCATTCTGCACTTTTCTCTAAGGCCCCACCCATTTCCTTATGGCCAATCAGTCAAGTACCCTTCATTGGCTTTTCCTCATTCCCCTTTTCACTTTCCCTATCCCTCACTTTTGCTCTTGGAAATCATCTCCAAAATAATCAGCTTCATGCAAGTCCTCATCTCAATCTCTTCTTTCAAGAGCTCAAAGACATCATTATTGTCAAAATTTTCAGTTGGTGCTCTGGCATTGTGCAAAGCTGACCAAATGTTTATTTTTTTCAGAATCATTATAAATTCATGTATTCATAGAGATTCTGTATGTATCAATCCATTGCATTCATTCTTTCTGAAGCTCAAACTGCCCTGTCTTTGTCAGTGGAAGCCTCTTCACGTTGGTCTCTGCATCTTTTGGCACGACTCTAGTAAGCTCTGGGAGCTCTATTGCTTTCTGTTCTGACTTGATAAATCCAGGTTCAACTTGTACATTTCCTGCCCTCATCTGCAATCAGCCTTGGTCCCCCTCCCCCCCCCCTTTTTTTTTATTTCAGAGAAAGGAAGGGAGAGGGAGAGAGGGATAGAAACATCAATGATGAGAGGGAATCACTGATCGGCTGCCTCCTGCAGGCCCCCCTACTGGGGACTGAGCCCACAACCAGGCATATGCCCTGACAGGGTCTCAAACCGTGACCTCCTAATTCATGGGTCGATGCTCAACCACAGAACCACACAGGCCAGGCGCAATGGTCCCTTTTAAATCAGAAATAATACATAGAGACACGATCTGGTCACTAAGGTGCTCACTATTGTTGGGTTGGTCATTGCTCTGAGATCAGAGCTAGAAAATATACATTATGTTTGAAAGAGAAATAAACCATGTGTTCATAACAATATTTCCAATTCACATTTTAGATTCCTAGTTTTTTGCAAAAAGTCTTTGGTAGTTGCATCTTTTCTTCTACTGTAAAGTTAAACAACAGTTTAAACAATATAAACAAGAAATGCTTTATGTGTCCCCCCCCAAAAATGTGTCCTGTTGCAGCCCTAGCCCCCTATGATGGTATTAAGAGGCAGGGCCTTTGGGAAATAGATAGGCTTAGTTGAGGTCATGAGGGTAGAGACCCCATAATGGGATTACTGTCTTTTTAAGAAGAGAAACCAGGCTCTCTTCACTGGCACCGAGAGAAAAAAGCCACGTGTGTCTACAGCCCAGAATGCATCTGTCCACAAGTCTCACCAAGCACCCAACCAATCTGTCTTCACCTTGATCTTGGACCTCCCAGGCTCTGGAATTATGAGAAATAAATGCCTACTGCTTAAGCCACCCAGTCCATGGTATTTTGTTATAGCAGCCCAAACCGCCCAAGACAATATCTATTATCTCATTTAACCCTTGCAGTCAGCATTTTATACACAGGAATCAAAAGCAGAAGTTTAACTTGTCCAAGTACACACTGCTAATGTGTGGCAGGGTCGGAATCTATATCTGGGCGTTCTGGCTCCAGAGTCTGTCCTCTTCACTTCACTCACTATATTCAGTCTTACTGATTCCACTTGTAATCCAACCAATAATGTAACCTTGTCAAGTAACTCCAGAAAAATAACAGGTTGCATGTTAAACCCAAAAGGTCAAGGGCATGCTAATCCTAAAACAAAATCTTCACATTACCCCACAGCTTACATCAATCAATAATTTATATACCAAGATTCGATACTGATAATAAATGGACAAGGTTGCATATTAATACTAAGAAGGAAGGGAACTATACTGAAAACTAAGCTAACTCAAGTATTTGGTGACCAGTGAGTCTATTCAACAGGCAAAGTTCCCTGAAGGTTAAATTATTTCTATCTTATTCACAGCTGTATATTCAGGTGCTGAAATTGCCTGGCTCATAGCACCTGAGCAATAACTCAGCATTGTTACACAAGGAATTAAGGAAGAAAAGTCTCCTTAAACATTACAGTTCTAAGTAGGCATCCCCCAGCTCCCAGGTCTCTATGGGAACAACATCCATGTTTTATTTAGTCCCCTTAACTAAAACAGAGGTGTATTTCTCTTTCAAAGCTGTGCACCTTTTCATCATCTATCTACAACAGTCTGACAACCTTAACTGTACGGAGAGAAACTTGACTGAAGCCAGGGATATGGGTTGGTAGAGTCCAAGAACCAAGTGCTCTTCTCTGTGCGCTCCTATTACCAGCGTTTGCAAGTGCACACTGCCATCTCTCTTCCTCTTAGGAGATCAATGTCCCTTCAAGGGAGGATTACAGTTAAGGTTCTTGCACTTAGAATATGTACAAGGTTAAGATGACAGAACATTGCTCAAAAAATAATAGTTGAAGTCAATTGGGCACAAACTGATCCCTGATTCCTGAGTAATCAAAGATTTCTGTAGTCTCCAGACTGAGATTTAATCTGAAAATGTGCCTTTAACCAAAAAAGTTACTCCCAGTATTTCAACCAACCACAGACACACACAGAGTTGAACATCACGGAAGAGTTCTTTTTAAGTAAGAGGCTCACTGCCTGTGTGATTCAAAGTGTAGCTCCTTCAAAAGTGTACCATTCACACAATACAGCCATTTACACATATCTTCCTTGAAACTTAGGGTGGTCACAAGGGAATAAAGTACTCAGATACAAAACCTCTAATTTGTTTGAGTCACACTGAAAATTAATCATTCCCAAATTTTTCCATAGTTAAGCTAATTTTATATAGACCATTACATTTTTTTCCAGCAAGACTCATCATATTTTTAACAAGTGATTTTTTTTTAAAATATATTTTATTGATTTTTTACAGAGAGGAAGGGACAGGGATAGAGAGTTAGAAACATCGATGAGAGAGACACATCGATCAGCTGCCTCCTGCACGCCCCCTACTGGGGATGTGCCCGCAACCAAGGTACATGCCCTTGACCGGAATCGAACCTGGGACCCCTCAGTCCGCAGGCCGACGCTCTATCCACTGAGCCAAACCGGTGCTGGCTTTAACAAGTGATTTTTAAAGCTAAGTATCTTAAAACTTCTTTGTTCAATGGAGTAGCTACTAGCCACATGAGGCTTCTGAGTACTTGAAATGTGGCTAATCCAGTCAAATGGAATTGTTCCATGAGTGTAAAGTATATAACAGATTTTGAAAACTTAGTACCAAAAACAGAGAATATAAAATTTCAAGTTTTTAATGGTGATCACATGTGAAGAGATTAACATTTTAGACATACTGGGTTGTACACAATATGAAAGCTCATGTCACCTGTTACTTTTGACATGTTACTGTGGCTACTAGAAAAGTTAAAATTTTACATGTATATAAAATTTCACATTTTTCGATTGGAAGAGCTGATCTAAAACTTAGTATACTTGATAATCAAGGGTAAAACTAATTGATAAAATTTTATTTGTTTGTGAAGGACATTTCAGGAATAATTAAGAAACAAAATTTTACCATCACTAAGTGACTGTACCTGTGAGAAGAGATATTTTAAGATGATGAAACTTTTACAAGTGCTGTATTTTGAATATTGGGTATCTCTTCATTAACACTTTTCATTTCACATTACTGCCAATTAGATGTGGTACTTTTCCAAGGCAAATTCTTGAGTTTGTCCTTGATCAAGTTATAACATATTCTCATCAACTTTAGAAACTACAATAATCCCACCCCGAGAGGATGAAGAAGGAAGAGAGTTTAGATGACTTCTTGTTTCCAAGAAGTAGAGTTAGACAACCAATATGGCTTATTTTTCGAATTTTAATACATTTTGTAGAATCAAGCAAATAAAATAAGCCAACAACTATTACTGCTCACAAGAGAATCATTATGAAAATTGTTTCATACCATAATAGAATTCTTATATAGCAAACACACACACACACAGCAATGAAGGAAGACAAATTTGATCCAAATATCTGACATTCCTCACAGCCTAAGCAACTCACCCTTGCTTTTCCTCCAAGATATTGCCATACTAGACCTTGCAGAGAAGCCTGCTCCCAGCAGAATGCTTACTATAAATGCAGTGCTCCCTTCCCAGTCTCACAGCAGCAAATTCTTCCTGCTTAAGAAGCTATTTTACTTTCTAGAGAGGTAAGAAAAGAAAAACCAGGCATGTTTATCCTGCTTAAGGAAGAATAGGTTAGACACTGTTTCACTTAGTAACATGCTTCCTCATCTATACCAATTTTCCCCCAAACTTGAACTTTCACATTAATAAACTATTTGAATCTGTGTTATTCTTTAAACAAATAAAACCTTTCTCAGACATTAAAAATGTCCTATGTCTTGCCTATGATATGTTTGTCAAGCTAAAAAAATTAAACCTGAAAATGACCAAATCTCTAACCTAGCTGTCAGAGGTATAGAACATGCCAGAAGACACCACATCAGCAAAAGGCAGATCTAGGAAACTCTTAGCACAAACATCTAAGTTTTTTGTTTTGTTTTTTAATATATTTTTATTGACCTCAGAGACGAAAGGAGAGGGAGAGGGAGAGAGAGATATAAACAACAATGATGAGAGAGAATCATCCATCGACTGCCTCCTGCACGCTCCCCACTGGGGACCAAACCTGCAACTCGGGCATGTGCCTTGACCGGGAATCAAACCATGGCCTCCTGGTTCATAGGTAGACGCTCAACCACCGAGCCACGCCAGCCACGCCTAAGTTTTTTTAAATAAATTTCAAAGAAAAAGGATGGGAAACCTGACATTTAAAAAAACACAACAACAACAAAAACCCTAAGACCTATCAACCAATCATAATGTATGAAACCTCTTTAAATACTAATTAAAATAAACTGGGGGTTAGGTGAGGACTCAATTAGACAACTGGGAAAAACTGGAATATTTTATATCAATGAATTAGTGCCAATGTTTTCTTTATGTAATAACAGTATTATCTATGCTTTTCTTATCCTTTAGAGATGTATCCTAAAGAATTTAGAAGTGTAATAAGCTTGCTGTCTTGAATTTGCTTCAAAAATTCATCCAGGGAGGAATGACACTGGGGTACAGAGATCCAATAAGGCTGGTCATCAATGGTGGATTTTTAAAAATTATTGATTTTAGAGAGAGAGGAAGGAGAGGGAGGGAGAGAAACATCAGAGAGAGAAATATCAATCAGCTGCCTCCTGTATATGCCCCGACTGGGGATGGAACCCGGAACCTGGGTATGTGCCCTGACCAAATTCAAATTCTAACCCAGCCGGTGTGGCTCAGTGGTTGAGTGTCGACCTATGAACCAGGAGGTCACAGTTAGATTTCCGGTCAAGGCACATGCCTGCAGTGTGAGCTCGCCCCGCAGTGTGGGGTGTGCAGGAGGCAGCCGATCAATGACTCTCTCTCTCATTGATGTTTCTATCCCTCGCTGCCTCTCCCTTCCTCTCTGAAATCAATAAAAACGTATTTTTTAAAAAAATCTGCCGAAACCGGTTTGGCTCAGTGGATAGAGCGTCGGCCTGCGGACTGAAGGGTCCCAGGTTCGATTCCGGTCAAGGGCATGTACCTGGGTTGCGGGCACATCCCCAGTGGGAGGTGTGCAGGAGGCAGCTGATCGATGTTTCTCTCTCATCGATGTTTCTGGCTCTCTATCTCTCTCCCTTCCTCTCTGTAAAAAATCAATAAAATATATTTAAAAAAAAAAATCTAATGCGACCCTTTGCTCCATGGGACAACACTCCAACCAACGGAGCCACACTGGCCAGGGCCAGGTGTTGATTCTTGAAACTAGGTGAGGGTTACAGAAGAATTTATTATTCTGTCTCTCCTACAGTACTTTTCACATTTCCTCATTTTTTTCCTGCTCTCTGAAATCTGGAAGTCACCATCTTTACAAATAACAAATTCCATCAAAATCAAAGGCTGGGGTTATGAGTTCTCTGTACCATGAGGAAGGGAGTTTTAGAAAAGAATTATGATTGACGTTTACAGTGGAAGCCCTGGGACCAGTTCTCCAAGGATACGCAGGGGCGACTGTACATTTAAATTCATTCTGCTGCTAAGTACAGTGTCACTTCAAATACAGGATATTCACAAAAATTCTGTTTTATAACAATGTATATTAATGGAACATCTGTGCTATTTATTTAAAAGGAATCCTTTGTGAGAGTGGGACAACAATTGTACCCAATCCGAATGTATGTCGATTCTGATACAAATAAGAGATGCTGCAGATGAAAAGTTGCATCCTCCAACTAGAAAGACTGAAGGCAGCAACATGCAGGAGAAAGTGAGTCATTTCCAGGTTATTTCTCCTGCCATGGCTACAATTTGACAATAAATTTTTAAATGTCTGTCTCTCTCTTCCTCTCTGAAATCAATAAAAATATACATTTTAAAAATCAATAAAAAAAATGACCTCGGGTGGGGATTAACAATAAAATAAAATAACAGATATCATTTACTCAGGGATTCCTAATGGATAAAAGACTATGCCAGGCATTTGAAATACATTTTCAGTCTACCTTACACCAACTGAACTAAGCAGGTATTAGTACTCTCACTTCACAGATTAAGGAAACAGTATCTAGAAATTGTTTTAATCGAGGTCAAGAAGCAGGTAAATGAAAAACCAAATTCAAATCCTAACTCCAATTCTAACTCCAATTTCCATGCTATTTCTACTATAATTTTAGGTGTCTACTATTTGGCTTCTATGAAACAACAACAACAAAAAAACCAATAACACAGATCTCCAAGAAAACTGTCCAATATAATAATAACTACATAAACCTCCCTCTAGAAAAACAGCACTGGATGTTATCTAATTTATATCCACATGCTATAGAAGAGGCCCAAGGAGTCACATCAACATAGAGCAGACCATTTCAAGATAACAAAACCTCCCGCCTCACCAAGCAGCTAACATGACACATGAATAAGACAAATAGCTGTGCAAACTGGCAATAAAAGGTGCAATGCATATGATATTTCAAGAAGTTCTCCTCTACCAGGAAGTCCTTTTAAGGGTCCTAAATACGTCTACAGTTACTAGATGTGCAATTTAAAAAGTGACATGCTAAACCTTTGCCTATTATGGCAATCTGGAATGTAATATCATGCTTATAATCACTGATTATATGCAAAAACATGTTACCTGTGACTAACATCTCCAAACCCATGGGGACACAGGTCTCTTAAAGGAAGAAATTCTTGGTCTTCTTGAGGTACTAATGTAACTGGTCAAAAAGTTTAACATGAGCCAAAAGGAGAGTGGGCACTGAGCACCAAGTTACCTTTGCACAGTACTCACCCTCCAGTGTACAGAGCACATCTACCTGCCCTTGGGCTTTCTCTGTAACACAGACACCAAGAGTTTTAAATGGTCCTCCCGCCCTTTAAGTACTCTAACCCTTTTGAAAGCTTTGCTATTAGGAAAGCCATCACAAACTAAACCTGTCATTAACAATCTGTACAGGGCATTAAATTTTAGAGGGCTGGGCTTTAGACTTTAGCACCTTGTAAAAATGTTGAAATAAAAGCTTATGCATTACAAAACACTTAAGAACGTGTTAAACGCGGACCAAGCACTTTAATTGCCTAAAGACTGACTTGTAGAAACAAGTGCAAAACGTAAGCTATCAGGAAAGACTGTCCACCAGGGGGCAACACACCAGGCCTCCAGCACACACCTAACTACCAGCCATCCATTCATCAGGTTTTTTGGTTTCTTTTTAGCTTTAAAAAAAAAAAAAGTCAAAGTTTTAACATTTTTTTCTAAGAGATCCTACAGCGTTAATATACACTTGCATTTAGCACACTCTATTGGTGATTAAAACTAGAACGCATCTTAAATTTAAGAGTAGGACATCAGTGACAAATGTTTGGGATTCTAAATCCCTTCCGGATAGATTTAGCTGTTAGACAGTACTTATTTACCCCTATGTTTAGAACTTCAGGTATTTTTGAACTTGGGAAGGCTTTAAATATATCAAGTGGGTAACTCAAAAATGAGTTTCAGAATTCTATCTTCACTGTGATACCAGCAGAAAAAATACTGTACATGTAAAAGTCTATCTTTTTGAAAACCATGACAGTTATGACACCAAATAGTATCAAAACAATCAACCAGAACCAACCGCACACACATCTTAATATTCTGCAGATAAAGAGAAGCTTTCAGAATCTTAACAGCTCCCATTCATCCAGTAACTGCAAACCACCTAACACAGTCCAAAGAGTCAGTGCAGCTATGCATTTAAAGTTACTGCCAGTTATGACAATGGCTAAAAATATGTTAATGAACACATCACTCACATAAATGTGCTTTCTTACTTGAATAAAATTACTGTAAAATGTTCATTTTTCTCTTTCAAAATTGTAAGATAATGCTTTTGTCTCCCTAGCACCTGGGCAAACTAGTTGTCATTAGATAACTAGCAGGGTTTCAATAGATGAGTTGAAGAGAATAAAATTGCAATAAAGCCATAAGTCACACCACAAATATCAATAGTTTTTTTAAAATACAATCTCCTGAAGCAGACTTATTATCACTTGGCTATAAGCTAATGTTGAGATTTTTAGTTTTGTTCAAAGTTACCAATAAAGAACTATATTTTCAAAAATCTCAATTCTTAGCATTTTTGTGTTTTTTCATTATTGGAATAACAAGTAATACTATACACACTCAGACTCTGCTGAGACCAATCTCCTAATTTTTCAAAGTTTCAGTGTTTCAAATTTAATCAATAAATTTTTGTTTTATGTACTTTGCTATTATTTCATTAAAATATTCATCCAGTTCTCTGATAAATTTAAAAATTTAGGGTGGCAGTAATTAAACCAAATTGAAAATTACAATAAAACTAGGGAACTAGAATTTTATGCTTGACCAAGCCATTTGGAAGCAGTTTAATGAAATTTTAACATTGCAAACTGATTACACTATCATAAAATTTAAAAGCTATTCTTAAAAAGGTGAATACTAATACACAAATCTATCGTGACCAAACTAAAATTTGTCAGATCTACATATTTAGACAGTATAAACAGTAATTTTTTTAAATATTTTTATTAATTTTTTTACAGAGAGGAAGGGAGAAGGATAGAGTTAGAAATATCGATGAGAGAGTAACATCCATCAGCTGCCTCCTGCACATCTCCCACTGGGGATGTGCCCACAACCAAGGTACATGCCCTTGACTGAAATCAAACCGGGGACCTTTCAGTCCGCAGGCCGACGCTCTATCCACTGAGCCAAACCGGTCAGGGCAACAGTAATATTTTTAATAAATTTTAACTTGTTTAAAGTTCAAGACATACAACAAATCTTAGATGTAATATGCAGTATTGATTTGCTGGCTGTAATTATATTATGAGATGTTTAGCAATACTTAATTATATAGTTTATGTAAGAGTTACAGTTTAAACGAGTCTATTAATTTAGAATCAGCCAGATTGATGTACACTAAATGTTTCAGACTGCCACCTGGAATTAAAACAAACCAGTATTCTATTTGTTAAAAATTCATTAATGTATACTTCAATTTAAAATATTTATATTTGTTAACAGTATAAAAACTAAAAAAATAATCTTCTTTAAATCTTGAACTATTTTCTTTATGCGTGCAAATCAAATTTCAGTGTTTTCCAGAATATGTTTAAATGATTTTTCTGTAAAATTTTTAATTTTAAAAATAAGCATTACAGCCCTAGCCTGTTTGACTCAGTGGATAGAGCATTGGCCTGCAGACTGAAGAGTCTCGAATTCAATTCCAGTAGGGGGCACATGCCTGGGTTGTGGGCTCGATCCCTTGTAGGGATATTTAAAAAAAAAAAAAAAAACATTACAGATTGCCAGTTATAAAAATAGTCACGGAGGTATAAAGTACAGCATAGGGAACCTATATATAAAAGGCTAATATGCAAAGTGTCCCCTCGGGAGTTCGACAAGGAGTTTGATTGCCTGCTATGATGTGCGCTGACCACCAGGGGGGTGGTGCGAAATGAAGGAAGGCCCAGGCCGGCAGCCAACAGCCAGGGAAGGAAGGCTCCGTCCAGTAGCTGGAAGGCCCAGATGAGCCTTGATTGCCAGCCAGGCCTAGGGACCCTACCCATGCACCAATTTCGTGCATCAGGCTTCTTGCATAGTCAATAATATTGTAATAACTATGTATTATGTCAAATGGGTACTAGGCTTATCAGGGTGATCACTTTGTAAGGTATGTAAATATTTAATCACTATATTGTACACTTGAAATTATTATAACTTCATGTCAACTATAATTTAAAAATAATTTTTAAAAAATACTTTAAAATATAAAATAAACGGCATTTTGAGAACCAAAAAAAGCAGTTTAAAAACACCATTAGAAAAAAGAGAGAGTAGATGCACCATGGCTTCAATAGTGTCGGCTTCTCTTGCCAGCCCCTCCCCCAGGAGACTGCTGCAGTCGGCCAGCCCACTAGTAACCATGTGCGACCAAAAGGCGGTGATCAAAAATGCCGATATGTCGGAGGTGCAACAGGACTCCGTGGAATGTGCTACCCAGGCGTTGGAGAACTATAACATAGAAAAGGATATTGCGGCCCATATAAGGAGGAGTCTGACAAGAAGTACAACCGCCCGGGGCACTGCATCGTGGGGAGGAACTTTGGTAGTTACGTGACACATGAAACGAAACACTTCATCTACTTCTACCTGGGCCAAGTGGTCATTCTTCTGTTCAGATCTGGTTAACAGCATGGACTGTGTACTACACACCCAGTGATCCATCCAAAAATAAGGATTGCAGCCTAAATTCCAAATACCAGAGACTGAAATCTTCAGTCTTGCCTAAAGGAACACCTTGATCTTGAATCTTTATTGTGTTGTTTTGTACAGGGTATCCTCTGTACTCATTTATTGTGGTTATAAAACAATTAGCAAAACAGCTTGAAAAAAAAAGAAAAAAGAGAGAGAAACTTAAAATATAAAAATAAACTACAATAAAGATTTTTAAGCCCTAGCTGGTTTGGTTCAGTGGATAGAGCATCAGCCTGCAGATTGAAGGGTCCTGGATTCAACTCCAGTCAAGGGAACCTGCCTGGTTTGTGGGCTCGATCCTCAGTAGGGGGTGTGCAGGAGGCAGCCAATCAATGATTCTCTCTCATCATTGATGTTTCTCTCTCTCTCCCTCTCCCTTCCTCTCTGAAATCAATAAATTTTTTTTAGAAAAAAATTTTAAACACAAAAAGTTAGGGGGGGGCAAACAATAACAGAATTAAATTTAGATTTGGAGCACGGAACTAGTTCCAGTATAATGTATTATGCACGTGCTATTTAAAAGGACTGCTCTGAAGTTTTTGGAAGTTGGGGGCATTTTTTGTTCTTTTTTAATATTTGGTTAAACACTGTAAAACACACTTCTTTCCATATTGATGATGGGGTAAACCACATGCTGGAGTTTTCAGAGAATTAGAATAATCTGTAACCAGTATTAATAATGAAACCTAGCATATTGTTAATATCCTTTTAATAACAAAGACATTTAAACAAGTTTTAATGTATTACCAATCCAGATATGGGTAAATATACTTTACTCCTAAATCAAGACTCCACTATTTAAATAGCATTGAAATACTGTATTCCCACAATTTCCTCCCTCCAGCTTCCAAAGCACCTTCAGAGCTGCTTTTTAAAACTTCAAAACAGTAAGGGGCATAACTGAGTAAGGAGTATTTTTTCTAAGAAGTGTACATTCCTAGGTGCTTTTATATGTATATAAATCCCCCCCCCCCCCGCCCCCAAAACACAGGAAACTACACAATGACTGCATTTGGAGAGAAAAAGATCATTTTAATCATTTTTATTTATGGTTTAAATTTTGCTATGTAACTACATATTTTTTTAATCTTCCAACCTTTTTAATTCACAGGGGGGAAAAAAAACTAGTTCTGCTTAATTCCTGTGGGTGTTTTGTATACAGTATATTATGTCAAGAAGGTAGTTTAAGATTCCATTCGATTTGTGTCAGTGTACACACCACTCAGCAAGAGATGTAAGATCAAACAGGCACACTCAAGAAATGGATAACAATGTTCTACTAATTTCACACTTGCTACACTTAGTGCATCAAAATGAAATAGACTGGGGTAAATGCCTAATTGTGAGCTAAAATAAAGTTAGACTGGTATGGAAAATACAGCTTACATACGATTATCAATTAACATGCTAAACAACAGTTACTACACATTATCAGGCACAGAGCACAGTACCTGAATTTAAACGCAATGTGTCATATACATGAAGAATGACCTGATTTTCACTAGTTATAAAACATCACCAGAAGTGAGTCAAATAAATTAGATTTGTTGCACTTAGGCAGCTAAAGTCCGTTTCCAAGTGTACAACGCAGTGTAAGCATACAAAGATTTCATCTCGTACTGTGGACATTACAGTATCATAATCATTCTGCCATCTGTGCTGAATCATGCCTACCGCTCACCACCGCCACGCTAGAATGCCTCTCATCTTAACCCTCACTTTGACAGAGCAACAAAGTAATAGTAATATGGTACAATCTGTAAAATAAGAATTAGGGAGTCCACATCAACAGAAACAAAATAAACAGCAAAGAGAAAGCTCTTCCTTAGAGTAAAATTCCAACTAATCAATGTAGGAGAAATGACAGAAACAGCAAATCCCCTCTCGCAGCCATTACAGTTTCAGGTAAGAATCAGCGATGAATATTTGGATTAGTGAAAGTGATGAGAAACTGGAGCTTTACACTGTTTAATGCAAAGGAGAAAACAGGAACTTGACACTTTGGAGGCTGGTAGATACCACTTAACCAATTGACCATCTTAACACCTTCACTATCGAAACAAATCGAACCTCTCTGGCCTCCTGATGTGGTGCATGGAGGACACCATCACTTCTGCGGTGTTCCACCAAAAATACATAACCTGATTCTAACCATGGAGAGACATCCTACAAAATAACTAGCTTACGCTCCTCAGACTCATGGAGGTCATGAAAGACAAACAAAAGACGAAGGTATTGTCCCAGGTTAAGAGAAACACCACAACTCAATGCACTAGGTATGTTGGATTGGATCCAGGATCAGAAAAAGGACATTAGTGGGACAACAGGCAAAATTTGAATAACATCTACAGATTAAACACTAGGATATCAATCAATATCACTGGTTCCCCCTCACCTCTCCTCCATCCCCTTGGCCCCTCCTCCTCTTCTACTTACTGTGTCTTCACTGTCCTTACTGTGTAGTCACTGTCCTATGTCCACATGTCTAACAGGCATCTCAACTCAACCTGGCCAAACTGAATTGTCTTCCCCTCCCCCATATGCTGCTCCCCACAATCTTGCTCATCACAATTAGTTTGCTTCTGTGTATCCATTCGTCACACACATTACCACCATTTCCCCCTCACTACCCTGGTGCCATCACCACCATCACTAACTTGTGTAATTGTCATTTTCTCCTGACTGGTCTCCCTGATCCCACTCCACTCAACATGGTCTATTCAGCGGAGAGTTACCCAAACTTCAACAGAATTGTCCCAATACCCAATTCAAGTACAGTAGGGCCTTGACTTACGAGTGTCCCGACTAATGAGTTTTTCGAGATACGAGCCGTCTCTCGGACGATTTTTTGCTTTGAGTTGCGAGCTAAAATTCGGGTTACGAGCCAGCTTCAGATACCCCACTGCTAGTTGGCACAGCGAACGCCACATCAGCCCAGCATCACGTGTCTCACTCGTTCACTTTTTGATTTGACATACGAGTAATTTGAGTTACGAGCTCCGTCACGGAACAAATTAAACTCGTTAAGTCAAGGCCCCACTGTACAAAGAAGCAGGTAAAATTAATATAAAATTTGAGGTATGTTATATTCTCTTTTTGAACTAAGGCTTCATAATCCAGGGTATTTTATACAAACACCACATCCCGATTCGGACCAGCCACATCTCAATTCCTTGACAGCTACAGGTAGCCAGTGGCTGCCCTCATGGACAGCACAGTCCTAGATCCTAAGCTTTATGAGAGCAAGTTCTTGTATTCCCAAGAACTAAAGCAGTACCTTGGCATATAGTAAACACTCAAATTTGCTCAAATTAAAAACTGCTAAGACCCAAGATGAGCAAAACAATCATTTGAAAAAGAAAACATACTAGCAAGCTACCAAGCCTTCTCATGCCAGAAAAAAATATATACAGAATGAAAAAGACGTGGTGAAATAACATGAAAAGAAATTGTCTTATAATTCTTGAAAGAAAAAAATATTGTCTAAGACAAGAAAAGTATTCCTGTGATAGCAACAAAAGTAGTTATTTTCTGAAGTTAACCAACAATTACTAAGAACAAGGAAAGCTGGCTGAAATATAGCAGAGGTAGGACTCCTCACGTGGCCATCCTTACAGTCACAATGAGTCACCATAAACAAGCTTCTAGCCTCAAACTAGTTCTCAAGAGAAACTTCAATGATGTCCTGAGATTCTAATTAGATCTCTTACATTTTAGAAATAACAGGAGATGCTGAAGGCTGTTCATTTCCTTAGGCAAGACCTCTAGTTGACAGGCACAGTTCACTTTGGTACCCAAATGACCAAACTCACTTCATGTTCCCCATGTGTGTTTAAATGCTCCCTAATTATTAAACATTTTATCTTTCATACACCTAGATTCTTCCTTTGTGTTTAGTTTCTTTCCTTTTATTTTTTTTCTCTTCCCACACCTCTTTTTCACAAACTGACTTGTGTAAAATTCCCTACGAAGACTAGCATGCCATGAAGCTGCATAAAATCCTCACTTGTTCTTGCCATCTGTTGGGTTATGATGGAAAGACATATCCCCAGGAATACCTAATCCAACTAATTGCAAACACCACATTAGTGTAAAGCAGCAATTGTCGATGCATATAGTATGTGGGCTCCTGCGGGTCCCTGAGACACTTTCCAAGAGGTCCAAGAAGTCCACACGATTTTTATACTCCTAAGTTTTTATTTGCCTTTTCACTGTGTTGGCATTTGCACTGTTGATATAAAAGCCAATGGTGGGTAAACTGAGGCACCTGAGCATAAATGAATCAAGGCAGTAACACTAAACTGTAGTAGCAGTCACTGTATTCTTCCCATGCAGTAATATGTAATCCGACTTTCATTTTCAAATGCCCTGGATGAAGCAGGAAAAGAGTATTAACTTTGTTAAAGAGCCCTTGAGCACACACACCTCCTTAATATCTATGTGAAGAAAAGGGCAGTGTGCAGGAAGCACTTCTGCTACCTATTGTGGCTGTCTGAAGAAAACGCATTGTGCAGCTGTTTGAATTGCAAGATTGGACCCACCCCTTTTTTCATACATAGCACCATTTTCACATGAAAGAGCTAGAGACAGTATGGTTATTTAACCTTGAGTATCTGGTGGACATTTGCTCAAAAGAAAATAAAGTCAGCCAGCCACTTCTAGAAAACCTAACAGTATTTGTTGCCAATGACTAAATTTGAGCTTTTAAGTAAAAACCAGAATTTTGGCAAACTTGTCTACCACCATGAGCTTTGACAGTTTCCCAATACTTAAGGATAAAAGAAGCATTCAAAGTGCAAGACAGACGACTGGATTTTAATGTAACAGAATACACAAAATCCACTGATATGATTTCAGATTCCACATTTCCAACTAACCCGTTTAAAAACTACCACCTGTCTAGTTTTGGTATAAAAACAAAGAATATCTACAACTATCTAAGAAGATTACTAAAATAATTCTTTCCTTTTCAATGATATGCTTTCTGTGAGGCTGGATTTTCTTCACATACTTCAACCAAAACAATGTATCACAACAGGCTGAATGCAGAATTGCTTATAAGAATTCAGCTGTTGGAGAAACCAAGATGGCGGCATCCGGAGATTGCTGCCTCGAACAACCACTTCAAAAAACAACTAAAAGACAGAACGGACATCATCCAGAACCACAGGAGGCTGGCTGAGTGGGAATTCTACAACTAGGAGGAAAGAGAATATCATACCCAGACTCAGAGGAGGCGCAGTGCTGAGGTGAGATACTCGGGTGCAGAGTGTGCGCAGGGCGGGCTGGAGGCGGAGGGCGCGGTGGTTGTTTTCAATCGGGAGGGAGTTTCGGACTCTGAGCTCCAGATCCGGGCGAGTCTCTGGGGACCCGGACTCGGGCGGAGAGGCAGGGCTGTCTGGCTTCGGCCAGAGCTCGGAGGCGGCTTTCTCTCCGAGGTCTGCAGCGGTTGCTGGGACTCTGTGAGGCACAGCCCCTAGGGATGGAACTGAGAGCAGCCATAACTGCTCGCTCCAGCCCGCCCTGTAGATCCCCAGGGACCCGCCCCGCCCAAGCCCTGTGCAGGCAAACGCTAGATTAGCACCGCCCTAGAGATCCAGCACAGAAGCTCTCCCATTGCAAACACAGGGGACTCTCATAGCCAGTTAGCCTGGAGGTCAAATCACCCCCACTATTGCCAACAACAATCAAGGCTTAACTACAACAAGACTGCGCACAAAGACCACTAGGGGGTGCACCAAGAAAGCATAAACAATGCGGAGACAAAGAAACAGGACAAAATTGTCCATGGAGGATATAGAGTTCAGAACCACACTTTTAAGGTCTCTCAAGAACTGTCTAGAAGCAGCCGATAAATGTAGTGAGATCCTCAAGAAATCTAATGAGACCCTCGATGTTATGATAAAGAACCAACTAGAAATTAAGCATACACGGACTGAAAAACGAATACTATACAGACTCCCAACAGCAGACCAGAGGAGCGCAAGAATCATGGCAAAGATTTGAAATGCAAAAAAGCAAAAAACACCCAACCTGAAAAGCAAAATGAAAAAAGAATCCGAAAATACGAAGATAGTGTTAAGGAGCCTCTGGGACAGCTTCAAGCGTACCAATCAGAATTACAGGGGTGTCAGAAGATGAGAGAGAGCAAGATATTGAAAACCTATTTGAAGAAATAATGACAGAAAACTTCCCCCACCCGGTGAGAGAAATAGACAGGTCCAGGAAGCACAGAGAACCCCAAACAAAAGGAATCCAAAGAGGACCACACCAAGACACATCATAATTAAAATGCCAAGAGCAAAAGACAAACAGAGACTCTTAAAAGCAGCAAGAGAAAGAAACTCAGTTACCTACAAGGGAGTACCCATACGACTGCCAGCGGATTTCTCAACAGAAACTTTGAAGGCCAGAAAGGAATGGCAAGAAATATTCAAAGTGATGAATAGCAAGAACCTACAACCAAGATTACTTTATCCAGCAAAGCTATCATTCAGAACTGAAGGTCAGATAAAGAGCTTCACAGATAAGAAAAAGCTAAAGGAGTTCATTACCACCAAACCAGCATTATATGAAATGCTGAAAGGTATTCTTTAGGAAGAGGAAGAAGAAAAAGGAACTCTTACCATTTGCCACAGCATGGATGGAACTGGAGAGCGGATAAATACCACATGATCTCACTCATTTGTGGAATATAATGAACAACATAAACTGATGAACAAGGACTGATCCAGAGATGGAGAGGCATTGATTGGACTGTCGGGCCTTGGAGGGAAGGTAGGGGACGGTAGGGGTAAGGGGGAAAGATCAACCAAAGGACTTATATGCAAGCATATAGGCCTAACCGATGGACACGGACAACGGGGGGGGGGGGGGGGGGAGGGCATGAGTTGGGGGGGGTAGGGGGCAATGTGGGGATAAGGACACATATGTAATATCTTAATCAATAAAAAATATATTGCCGAAACCGCTTTGGCTCAGTGGATAGAGCGTCGGCCTGGGGACTGAGGGGTCCTGGGTTCGATTCCGGTCAAGGGCATGTGCCTGGGTTGCGGGCATATCCCCAGTGGGGGATGTGCAGGAGGCAGCTGATCGATGTTTCTCTCTCATCGATGTTTCTGGCTCTCTGTCTCTCTCCCTTCCTCTCTGTAAAAAATCAATAAAATATATTTAAAATATATATATATATATCTACACTAATAAAAGAGAAAAATGGTAATTGGCGTACGGCGATACCCTTTTCATTGGCTAATCAGGGCTATATGCAAATTAACTGCCAACTAAGATTGGCAGTTAACTGCCAACAAGATGGCGGTTAATTTGCATATGTAGGCACAATGCAGGGAGGCGAAAGGGAAAGCAGGAAGAAGCCCCCTGCCACTGACAGTGATCAGAAACCCAGCGGGGAGCTAAGAGCTGGGGGGCAGGGCAAAGGCGGCCCTGGGGCTGCCTTTACCCTGCCCCCCAGTCATGATCAGAGAATCAGGTGCCTTTTCCTCCCTGGCCAGTGATAGCAGGAAGTAGGGGTGGAGCCAGTGATGGGAGCTGGGCACGGTCGAAGCTGGCAGTCCCAGGAGTTAGGGGCCCCTTGCCTGGGCCTAAAGCGGAGCCCACGATCGTGGGGCCGCTGCAGCTGTGGGTCCCCGCTGCCCGGGCCAGACGCCTCAGCCAGAGGCATCCTGCAGGAGCAGGGGCGGAGCCCGCGGGCGATCGCTGCGCCCCACCCCCCCCCCCCGGCTGCCACTGCAGGTTCCCGCTGCTCGGGCCGGACGCCTAGGCCAGAGGCATCAGGCCTGGGCAAGGGTTCGATCCTGTGATTGGAGGGTGATTGGGGTCAACGCCTGAGGGCTCCCAGTATGTGAGAGGAGGCAGGCTGGGCTGAGGGACACTCCCCCCCCCCCCCCCCGCCACACACCCAGTGCACGAATTTCGTGCACCGGGCCCCTAGTATATATATATATATATATATATATATTTTAAAAAAAAGAAAAAATGAATTCAGCTGTCTTTCAGGCCAAACAGTAAAGAAATTTGCAAAAATGTAAAACAATTCCACTTTTCTGATTTTTGTTTTGGCTTTAGAACGGGTGTTGTGTTTTCTGTATTTTGTGTTTTTGTTTTTCAAAAATCTTATGTTAGTACTAGCTGGTTTAGCTCAGCAGATAGAGTGTCAGCCTTCGGACTGAAGAGTCCCATGTTCGATTCCAGTCTAGGGCACATGCTCAAGTTGCAGGCTCAATCCCCAGAAGGAGGCATGCAGGAGGCAGCCGATCAATAATTCTCTCTTATTGATATTTTTTTCTCTCTCTCTCTCACACTTCTTCTCTGAAATCAAGAAAATGTATTTTTTTTTTTAAATTGTTGCCCTAACTGGTTTGGCTCAGTGGTTAGAGGATAGAGCATCAGCCTGTGGACTGAAGTGTCCCGGGTTCGATTCCAGTCAAGGCACATGCCCAGGTTGCGGGCTCAAACTCCAGTAGAGTGTGTGCAGGAGGCAGCTGATCAATGATTCCCTCTCATCACTGATGCTTCTATCTCTCTCTCCCTCTCCCTTCCTCTCTGAAATCAACAAAAATCTATTTTAAAAAATTACTAAAAAAAAATAAATAAATACTATGGTAGGTTAATCTGCCCATTTTCAAAAAAATCTTATGTTAACATGAAATGAGTTTTATTGTAGTTATTTATTTTAAAATAGTTTTAAACATTTTTTTATCCTCGCCTGAGGATATGTGTGTGTTTTTTTAGTTGATTCCTAGAGAGAGAGAAAGGGAGAGGGAGAAACATTGATATGAGAAACATCAATAGGTTGTCTCCCCTACACGCCCCAATCAGGGATCAAACCCACAACCTTTTGGTGTACAGGACAATGCTCCCAACCGAGCCACCAGACCAGTGCTAAATATTATTTGGTTAACTGCTAATTAAATATAGATCAATTAAAAAGAAACAACACAAAAGCTCTTTGGGAGTCCAAAGTTTTTAAGTGTAAAAAGAGTAAAAAAAAAAAAAAAAAAACACAAAGTTTGAGAACCATTACAATAGGGTATAAAACCAAAGATCTTCCATTAGCCTCTTTCTTCCTCAATCAGTTCCCTTTTGTAGAGATAACCAGGCTTTTCCTTGGATAACCTTCCAGACCTTTTTCTGTTTTTCAACAGACATGTACAGCTGAAATGGTTTTCCCCCAAAATGCCTATCTTTTTAAAGAGCTATCCCATAACTTGCTTTTCAATTTGCTCTTCCCCACATCCTCTCATATACTAGTAAATTAATATCATTCTTTAAAACTGACACACAATCCATCACAGTATACTTTGTTAAAATATGGTATATTTTCTTTGGATGGACACTTGTTATTTCCAATTTTCTACTAAACAATACTGCAAAAAAAAGTCTTTTGCCAATTTCTATTGCTTTATAATAGAAATTGCCAGAAGAGCCCTCGCTGGTTTGGCTCAGTGGATAGAGTGTCAGCCTGCAGACTGAAGGGTCCCAGGATTAATTCCGGTCAAGGGCACGTGCCTGAGTTGCAGGCTTGATCCCCAGCAGGGGGCGTGCAGGAGGCAGCCAATCAATGATTCTCTCTCATCATTGATGTTTCTATCTCTCTCTCACTCTCCCTTCCTCTCTGAAATCAATAAAAATATATTTTAAAAAAAAAGAAGAAGAAATTGCCAGAAGAAAAACATTAAGCAGGCCTAAAAGAGACTGTTTAACATTACTTCAAAGTGCTTTTAAGGGCAAAGTGAAAGATGAAAAGAGGTTCTGGGTAGCTTCCTCCTTTTCAAAAACCTACATTTTTTAAAAGTTTTTTTTTTATGTATGTTTTTATTTCTTTTTAGAGAGAGAGGAACGGAGAGGGAGAGAGAGGGGAACATCAACTGCCTCCTGCATGATCAAGCCCAAACACCATGGGCACATGCCGTGACGGGGAATCGAACCAGCAACCTCTCAGTGCATGGGGCAATGCTCAACCAACTGAGCCACACCAGCCAGGGCCACAAATCTACCTTCTGAAGCTCAAAAATTGGTAACTGCAAAATGTCCCAGACAGGCAAATTAAGGCTAGGGATCCCCTTTGCTTGGAAAGTAGACCATGTGAAAGTTCCAGGTTACCTGTATACCTGTTAAAATGTAATGATTGATGCAATAAAACCTACACGTTTATCTGCGTGTACTATGGACTACTACCCAGAGACCTTTTACAAAGCCCTGTGTGGGGATTTCGAGCTTTTACCATATTACTGATTAAAACGATGCTACAGACTGCACAAAACCATGAGGACGGAGTTGTTTTCCATGACACTAGAAGAGCATTCACACTAAGTTCTAACAGGCACTGCCAATAAAGGCATGCCAAGAGGTCTCTGACAATTTGCTCTCTAGCTGTCCGAGTGTCCATTCCTTCACACTCTTGCCAACACCAGACAGTATCAACTTTATTCACTTTTCCCAATTGGCATTTTTCTAACAACTAGTAAGACTGAGTATCTTTTCCTAAGTAGATTGGCTTTTAAAATATCCCCTCTGAACTGCCACTTCTTACTGCCTGAACGTTTTTATACTGTATTGTCCTCCTCTGTCTGCACTTAACAGTAATTCTTTACCCCCTCATCCTTTTTTTTTAACAGTATGATCTCCCTTAAGATAATTTCAAAACTAGACCCGTTTTAGGGATCCTAAGACCTACACATCTAAACATAAAGTACAAATTCTTAACTGACAACGCATAACCTATATTCCACAAGCAAACGTGAAACATCCCCATGTACCTGTGCATATGAGACAATCCATGGGCTTACACAGGAAGAGATATACTTACCTCTTATTTCCAACTGCCACACATAAACACACAAGCTTATTAATCTGAGACAATACCCTACAGGTGCCAGATACTTCCAGAAGTCCTTTCCACACATAATCATTTAGCTCTCAACAGCCTTGTGCAGGTTTTATGGCCCCTATTTATAGATCAACTGAGAGGCTCAGAGAGTTTAACTAGTTTGCCCAGGATCAAGGAGCTGAGCAACTGAGGTCTAGGATTCCCAGCAAGATGCCACTGGCCCGCCCTGTCCCTGTGCTGCACGCACGGCTGCCCCTAATTCTGCTGTTTAACTGTGTGCACACAGACGTGTCTGCCTCGTTTTCTCCAAAGGTTCATTACTTCATTTAAGAGGCATAATAAAAATCAAATAACCCCAGGTGCTTTAA
This sequence comes from Myotis daubentonii, assembly GCF_963259705.1. Taxonomy (NCBI): domain Eukaryota; kingdom Metazoa; phylum Chordata; class Mammalia; order Chiroptera; family Vespertilionidae; genus Myotis; species Myotis daubentonii. The sequence goes on from NC_081849.1 coordinate 62,174,373, forward strand.
TCATCACTACCAATGACTGTCTTGTCATAGCGGACCTTAAAAAAAACAACACAGGCTCAGTCAGCCTCGGGGCAGGGTTCCTTAGTCCTCTCACAGCTCACCCTCATTACCCTGCAGGGGAGTATCCTGGGGACAGCTCTACACCCCATAGGAGGTTTTTGGGGCACAGCAGTTCCCATGAAGCACTTAAGAGGTACAAGCAGTTCAACGATCTCTGGTGAGCAGACCCCAAAACTAACACAGGCATGAAGTCTTGCATGATAATCCCAAATAACCATCTGCCAAATTAAACAGACTGAGCCCCTTAAGTTAAGCACATGAAAAATCAGAATAATGCACACCGTCACTCCTCAAGCACACAGGCTGCTCTTGCATTGCCCCTCCAGGCTCAGCTTCAACCACTACCCTCTCACAGTTGAGCCTCTCTAATCCCAAACAGCTCATAGTTCCCCCACACACCAGGATATTTCACACCAACATGCCTTCCTCCTGCTGTCCCTTCTGCCTTTTCCATCCCCAATGCACATATAGGTTAGCCTGTATGCTGCACATCCCTCTCTGAACCTCTCCCTGCCGACTTACCAACACTCACCTCAGCCTGATGCCCCTCCTGTGTTCTGGGCATACCAGGTACCCCAAGCCACATTTGCAATTTCTCTTTACCTGCAGAGATATTAATCCACCTTCAGGATCACTGCAGCACAGCGAGAGTCTGAGACAGAACAAAGTGAAAGCCACCACACTTCACTTCTTCAAAGCAAGTATCTAATTCTTCTAGCTCCTGAAACCTAGACAGAATGGATTAGGGGCACAAATGTTCCATCTATGTTTGCTAAACTAAAAATTATATAAGCCATAGGGAATGAAACTCAAAAAATGCAGAAACGGGTAAACTAGCACTCCCCAAAATATGGAAATAACGATTTTCAACCACACTTATCTCTCCAAAGAAAAGGCAAGGGCTTCTTTATTTTGGAAAGAACAGCTGACTTTTTTAAAAACTGACATTTGAGGACCACTGGGGAGACCGCCATCACTTCTCAGTTTTAGCATCACCGCCTCTTAATTTCACTCTCCAATCATCATCTGGCCGAAACCGGTTTGGCTCAGTGGATAGAGCGTCGGCCTGCGGACTGAAAGGTCCCAGGTTCGATTCCGGTCAAGGGCATGTACCTGGGTTGCGGGCATATCCCCGGTGGGAGATGTGCAGGAGGCAGCTGATCGATGTTTCTCCCTCATCAATGTTTCTAACTCTCTATCTCTCTCCCTTCCTCTCTGTAAAAAATCAATAAAATTAAAAAAAAAAAAATCATCATCTGCCCAGCTAAAGTGGCAAGCTGAGCAGCATTTTGTTTAGGAAACTAATTTTTAATCCAATTTAACCTCAAAGTATGATTTAGTAAAGTTTCCAGTGCAAGAAAATACTATTAGTTTCTGAGGTAAGATCCCAAATTCAAGGTGCTAAGTATGGGAGAATATAAGCCCAAGCTATTCGAGCCAGAAGTTATCAAAACTAAAACATTCTGGCTTTTTATTTAATTTTTACATACAAGGGGCACAAATGAATCGGGACCTAGATTTGTTAGAGTTAGAGCAACACCCATTGTAGAAAGATTAAGATGCTTCTCCATGCTCGAAAAGACAGTTTTTAACCAAACTGTCTCACTGCCCACTTCACTGAAAACAGCTCTCGTTGATCGAATTATGACTAACCATGTCAATATATGCTAACTTAGTGTTTGGGGCAGAACACTTTCAAATTTAAATGTGCAGGTCTTTTGACATAGCAATTCCTAGTATAAGAATTTGCCTTATAAAAATATATAACCAAGAGTCCTATTACACACATATAAATATCCCGGACTGAAATTACTATGAAAAGAACAAACTGTTACACACCTATGCTGAACAATGCATCTGTTAAATTGTTGTGCCTATGCTGAAGAGTCTTCAGGATACATAATTTAGTACAAGCACTAATTATATAAACAGAATGATTTCATTATTAAATTAAAAAGGGTTTGTGGAAACATGCAAAGAAGAATTTCTGGAAAATAATACACCCAGGTATCAGCTGTAAGACCAAGAAATACATGGGCATAGGGAGGATTGTAAAACACGTATGTTCACATTTTAATTCATGTGGTTTGAATTAATTTGAATGTATACATATGTAAGAACTCATATGCTGTTTACTTAATAATCATACACTCTATTGAATCTAGGTTATACCTTCCTTTAAAAAAATTAATACATGCTCAGTGAAAATAAAGATTTCTACGTATGTCAGTCCACATCCCAAATCAGAACAAAGATTGTCCATATTCTGTTACCACCAAATGTAATCTACTTCCAGCCTTTGCACTCGAATCTCAAGGGGGAAAATACAACAGCTGCCCCTGGAGTGGCTACTAAGTGATAATGTTTTGATGCTTTACCCACCTTGTGCCCAGGAACCTGAGGCGCCGTTTTCATCCTAAGCTGCCCAGACCGCGATTTCCTCGTCCTTACACAACACCGTGCATTCAGAACAAGGAATTGGGATTCAAACCCAGATCTAAGACCTCATGTCCCACATTCTTCTGGCTGTACCTTTCAGTTCAACAAGGGCACATGAGGCAAGCATCAGGGCTCCTAATCAAAGAGGTTTCCATACAACTCCTCCTTCCTACTCTCTCCTAATCCTTAACAATATCCCACATTTAAGAAACTTCCCCCAGCTGGTATGGCTCAGAACCTGGAGGTCACGGTTTGATTCCCAGCCAGGGCACAAGCCTGCATCACAGGCTCCATCCCCAGTAGGGGGAGTGCAAGAGGCAGCCGATCAATGATACTCTCTCATCATTGATGTTTCTAAGCCTCTCTCACGCTCCCTTCCTCTTTGAAATCAATGAAAATATATATATATGATTAAAAGAGACTTCCTCCTGCAAGCCAGGATCCTACTACTTTGGAAGCAGGCACCACAGCCTCCACTCCGGACACTGCTACCTCTTTTGTTATCTCCAACACATCACCTGCCTGAGATAAGCCTTGGCACCTGCCTCCCGATGCCTCTTCACTCCTCTCTCATCTCCTTATCCCCTCCAATTTTTCTGTATTAAGATGAAGCCACTAAAAATTACCTTAGAGGAAAAGTAGTCTCATTTTGTCTTAAGACAAGATGTCCAGATATTTTATAGTAAGTCCCAGGCTTCAGACTACCTGTGCCTGTCTTTTTCCTAGAGGAAGACAATAAATCAACCCTTCAAAGAAGCCAACTAAGATCTTTTTTCTTTGGAGAAAGCAAGAAACAGGACATCTCTGCTCTGACTTGCCATTGCACACATGATGGGGCTGCTGTGTACGCTACTTGGAGGACTTGACAACTGAACTGGGAGGCATGAAGGCTGGGCAGAGTCGTGGACCTGGAAACGGGGAACCCCAGTCACCTGCAGTGCTGTGGTCAAGCCACTCCTCCCAGGGCTTAACGGAGAACCCTTCAGTACAACTAATACCCCTAAAAGCTTCCACTGTGCTTTCCCATTTTTATTAGCTTTCCTTTTTTAAGTTAGGTGTTTAACATATTTTGAAAGTAGTACTCTATCAATCAAAGGACTTGCATAGACACAAATCCTATCTAATAAAGAGGGAATATGCTAATTGACCCTCACATCATCACAAAGATGGCGGCGCCCACAGCCAATAAAGAGGGAATATGATAATTGACTGCCCACCCTCAAAGATGGCGGCGCCCAGTCCCCTCAGCCCTGCCGGGGCGGCCATCCAAGGCCGGCCTCTGGAGTTCCCCGGTCCCCTCAGCCCCCCAGCCACCCAGGCCGCCAGAGGCTCAGGTGACCAGGGCCAGCTGAGGCTTGTGCTGCCGGCAGTGGCAGCAGGAGAGATGTCTGAGGCTTGTGCTGACGGCAGTGGCAGCAGCAGAGATGTGATGGGGCATCGCCTTCCCCTGATCGCCGGGTTGCCTCCTGCCCCTGAGGGCTCCCGGACTGTGGGAGGGGGTAGGCCTGGCTGAGGGAGCCCCCCCACCCCCCGTCTAGTGCATGAATTTTCATGCACCGGGCCTCTAGTAGTCTGTATAAAAGACTTACTCTGTCTCCAAATCAATTGCTCTAACACATCACCTAGTTTTGGTGACTATTGTGGCAAAAGACAGAATTCATAATTTGAAGACACGGTTACTTTATCAAGAACCAGATTTTTGGCGGACCGCGCGGCGCAGGCCGTGCGGGGGGGGGGGGGGGGGGGGGTGAGAAATGAAAAAAAAAAAAAAAAAAAGAACCAGATTTTTAAATACACAAAAATGAGGGAACTTGGGGTACTTACAAAAGGTTTCTTGTTTTTCTTACAGCTAGCACTTTATGAATAAAATGAAAGGAATGCTTTACTTATTCCAAGATCCTAAAATAAAGTGATTAGAGTATTTTAAACTTAGCCTGTGATGTCCCTAAGTGTTTTGCCCAATAGTTTCAACCTTGGCTTGTCAAATATTCAAGTATACAGACAACCACATGGAAGCAGTGGACTTGGTCTCCACTGTTTTAAAACCTAACACAGATTCAGAAGATTCTCCGCATGCACATTAATAAAAAGCAGAATGAATTGTCTGTAAGAAAGTAGAATTACAGTCACCAGAAGTATTGAGACAGATGTCAGAGGGTAGGGTCCACTGTCACAAACAAGTCTTGTCCATTCAACAAGAGGACCTGGCCCAGCTGGCATGACCAATGGTTGAACATCGACCGATGAGCCAGGAGGTTGTGGAATCGGGAGGTTCCGGGAACGGGTCAGGGTACATGCCCAGGTTTCCGGCTCGATAGTCAGTGTGGATCCTGCGGGGGGCAGTGGGTCGATGATTCCCTCTCATCACTGATGTTTCTATCCCTCTCTCCCTCTCCCTTCCTCTCTGAAATCAATAAAAATATTAAAAAAAAAAAAGGTAGACAGTCTAGCCCTGACTGAGTGGCTCAGTTGAATCATACCATGCACCTAAAGGCTGTGGTTCAATTCACAGTCAAAGCACATACCCAGGTTGTAGGTTTGATCCCTAGTTGGAGTACGGGTGGCAATGGATTGATATTTCTCATTCACATCAATGTTTCTCTCCTCGCCCCCCCTCCCCGCCCCCCTGCCTTCTCCTCTCTCTCTAAAAAAAAAAAATCAATGAAAACATATCTTCAGGTCAGAATTTAAAAAAAAAAAAAAAAAAAAGAGGTAGAGTGTATTTCCATATCCCCCTTGAATCAGTGCTGGCCTTGTGACTTGCCTTGATCAGTAGAATGGGATAAAAATACTAGTATGCGCCGAAACCGGTTTGGCTCAGTGGATAGAGCGTCAGCCTGCGGACTGAAAGGTCCCAGGTTTGATTCCGGTCAAGGGCATGTACCTGGGTTGCGGGCACTTCCCCAGTGGGGGATGTGCAGGAGGCAGCTGATCGATGTTTCTCTCTCATCGATGTTTCTAACCCTCTATCTCGCTCCCTTCCTCTCTGTAAAAAATCAATAAAATATATTTTAAAAAAAAATACTAGTATGCTAATTCTAGGCCCTCCCTTTAAGAGGCCTCGGAGCTTCTGCTTTCACTTGGGGTAGCCAGCTACAGTCTACTACCAAGTGATGAGATACCATGTGGAGGAAGGTCAGGAGGACAGGCACCAAGAGGCCAAGCAGGTGAGTGAAGCTTTCTTGAACTTTTTCACCCAGCTTACTAACTAACCCAAAATGACACCAAGTGAAACAGAATCAACCACCGAACAGACCCACAGTGTCATGAGGAAGAATAACTTGTTGTTTTGAGCTGCTACTTTGTGGTGGTTTGTTATAAATCAACTTCCTAAACAATTAAGTGACAATGCCAGATATTCTGAGGATTTATGCCTCTTTCAGCTTATAGTTCAATTAGAGTCCTCAAAGAATAGTTCTATAATAATTTCAGACAATTTCCTAATCAAGTTAAATGGTCTCAGGATAATTTTCTAAAATACATAATTGGTATACTATGTGTTCCCCTTCAGGGCAACAAAATCCACATAGTATATTAAAATTTATAACTCTGTTTATTTACCAATACTGAGCACTTGCCAAACAGTGAGTTAAGAGCATGAGAAATTATACCCTCAATTTTAAGAGAGCTCTGAATACTATGTTTGCAACCAGCTTTCAAGCAAAACCCTGGCAGTCCAAGCCAATTTTTTAAACATCAGGTTTATGGGGCAGAAATCCTAACAAAAAATGCCAAGCCTACCCTACCCGTTGGTCACTGCTACCACACTGCCACCTCCTGTCTTATGACTCCAGGAGTTTGAATCAGAGGCAAGAGTCGATAAAAGAAACTCAGCTAAGAATAGCGCAGCCTCTCCCCCTCCTCTCAGACCAAACCAACCACCAAAGTTACTCAATGGATAATTCATACCGTTCAGAAGTATTACTAGAAAAGTTGTTGTCTTAATGCTGCTAAAGACGATTACAACGGAGTTGCCTTAAGTGTATGTATCAAGGTGGCTCGACAGCTTCACTTTCATACAAAATGCCAGACCTCTAAGGTAACTGCAGTGATGTGGCTCATAAAAGAATTTCACAGTATGGCACAGATCATTTCCCTCTTGCTGACGGCGTGAAAGAGGTGCCCGTGCAAAAGCAACTGAGCTACCACCAAGTTACAGGCAAGAAATACAAGTCAAGTTTCTTACAGGGGAAACCTCGGAGCTCTGCAATTCCAGAAGATATGCTTACTTCTTAGCTGGTAATTCATTTCCCTCCAGAAGAATGACAAATCGGAACAAAATATGCCCCTTGTTAGTTTATTAATGACATTTGGCAGGAACAGATCATGTAAGTGATCACACAAGTCCAAAGGAAAGTCACCAACACAAACCAAGATGCTCAATTCCCACTGGCTCCAGGCACATGTCATGCTTCTCTTACGTCTTCCTTACTACTGTGGACAGCCACGCACAGCACTTCAACATTTTTTTTTTTTTGTATAAATTCCAATAAGGCCAAAGTACGAAATCTTTTAAACACTTCCAAATTGTTTTGAGAAAACAGGTTGATATCAAGAAAAATGTCTTTGGCTGCCCTAACTGGTTTGGCTCAGCGGATAGAGCGTTGGCCTGCGGACTCAAGGGTCCCAGGTTCGATTCCGGTCAAGGGCATGTACCTGGGTTGCAGGGCACATTCCCAGTAGGGGGTGTGCAGGAAGCAGCTGATCAATGTTTCTCTCTCATCCATGTTTCTAACTCTCTATTCCTCTCCCTTCCTCTCTGTAAGAAAAAAAATCAGTAAAATATATATATTTTTTTAAAATGTCTTTGGCTACCACCACTTAAGCAGCCATGCATTACTGATCTTAAACTGAGCGCTCCAAAGATAGCCCTGCTTACGATTCTTTTCCAAAAGTTTCCTACATGTGTGAGAAATCTCCCTGATTCACAAGATTCACCTGTACCAGTCTGCTAAGCAAGAAGCAGCATTGCCATCCACACCTATGTTTAAATGGTCAGCATTAAAAGCAGCTTTGTTGTCCTGAAACAACAGGGTCATCATATGCCCTGGCTAGTGGGCACACGGCTGGCCACAGCATCAACCTATTCTATACTGAACAGCTATTAAAATGAAGCACTAGCTTTTAAATAGTCAGTTAAAGTAAGATGCACTTAAAACCCCAGTAATTTTTATACATGCTCTGTCTATCCAATTTACATGTTAAGCACTAGATTCTAAAATGCAAATGAGTTGTTCATTTATTTTTAAGGAAACAAAACAAAAGAGATTTGAGCTTAGGCACTGCAGTCTGTCTTAACGAATTCTGCCTGGAAAAAAAAAATATTAACACTATAATATCCTACTATTTTTGCTCCTTTGTTCAAATATATATTTGGTTACATATTCTGATCAGTATGTCCTAACAGCTAAACCATGAGGACGTTTAAGCTATAAAACTCTGAAAATATTTAAAAATTTTCATAATTTAAAAAAGTAATGGAAAATGAAGTAAAACCACCACTCTCTCAGTTCCCCAGTGTCAGCGACTTTCCTGGTCTCTCTCCCATGCCCAATAGCCCACAATGTAACAACAACAAAATCAGTGCTATTTACATAGGGGCACATACAAGGTCCCACAAAGATACCAGCACTCTTCCCAACCAAACTCAGCTACTCTCCCAAAGTCCCAACGATTTTCACACCCACCCTTAACTTAAACTTTACCCTCAAGTGGGAGGGGGGTGGTTAAGCTTATGCCTCAGAGTGAAGTCAAGTCTTCATGTGCTGTTTCTTTTATATTAGGAACAGAAAGTGCAACACTATCACCAATATTCAGTGCAATCCTCTTCATTCTGGACGAGGGAACCTCAAGCTCTGTGAAGTGCTGCTATAATCTTCCCCAATGGAGGGGTATCTGAATGCAGATAAGCAACATTCCTTCCACATTCCCTTGAGACTTCGGTAATCAGGAGCTAAGCTTGGTCTGAAACAAATTCAACAATACCCCTTCCTGAAAGGGTCCCCGCCCAGCTCTGCTCCCAGTCAGAGTTAGGCCAGGCTGCCAAGCATCAAATCACTTCCTAGGCCTGCTCCCCTGTTTTAGTCGCTGCAAGCCCATTCATCCATCTCAGAGTGCTGCCATAAGCATTCTTCAGCACAGAGCTCCCGACATGCCTTGCACAGCAGGTATAAAGGTCACCGCAGCATATGTGGGTGTGCCTGCCTCAGATGCCTACATGATGATGGGATGGAATGCAATGACTGCTAAGCACAAAGAACTCCACCCAGAAGTCCAGCAGGCTCACTTGGCAAGGATTGGTCTGTGGCATTCAACCCTCTGTCACCAGTACCACCTCTTGACCTGCTGTAGGTGCTGGTCATGTGGATCACCAGGGTTCCTTCTTCTGCCCTCTCCAAAGCCCATTCAAATAAGGGAAACTGCATCACATCTCCAAGGTTCCGTTAAAACAAAATTGTAATATGAATTTCCAGAACATTTCTCTAAGAAAATCCCCAAAAAGAAAGCTCTACTTTTGTTTTTAGCCATTTCAATATAAACAAAGGAGTTACTTGATTATTCTCTAAATGAGTAAAAAGTTGTCTCCAATAGGCTATTTGTCTTGCTAGAAAGTTAGTATCATTTAAAGTCCTGAGCAGTTTAATCTACATTGTTCATAAAATGAAGCTTCCATTGATAAATACTTGCTGCCACTGGTAACATTATACCTTATGTGCTTTCCTAAAGAGGAACCTGCTCATTATAAAGTAACAAGTAACTAAGTTATGTTTTTAGGTTGAGCAAAGCCTTGATGAGGCAGTTCTTACCAGATGTTTTAAGTTTAATTCCCTACACATGGGGAGAAATTAACACCAGGTTGGAAAGGAAAATCAGCAGAGTGAGATAAAGTAACTGGCATTTGCGTTAAGGTCAATGAATTGTACCTGAGAAACACAAGACAATGTTTACATTTAGGAACTCTCAAATGTTAAAATGCCAATCCTTCAACAGAACTATTGCTTTTTTAAATTTATTCAATATTTAAAGAAAATTAAGACACATTGGCTAAACACAAAACCAATTAGAATTTGCAGAAATGTGCTTACATCCCCCCCAGGTAAACAATTCAGACTATGCCTTTAAACTTCTTTTTAAGGAGATATGACTTCGTGCAGAATTTTTCAATTCCTACAAACCTGAGATCCGTTTAGATACTTTCCACTATACATTCTATTATTTTAGTAAAATTTTTTTTTACAGAATTCCATCCTATTATATGAAATTATTTGACCCCCTACAGAAATTCCCAACTAAAACTAAATCTCCCCGGTCACACAAATCTCTTTTCAACTATCCTAATGAAAATTAAGTACACGAACAAGAGAAATCCACAAAAATCCAAACCCACTTGCTAACAAAAACACGATTTGTGAAAATGCTTTACCTGGAAGAGAGCTCAATCTAGAAACAGGCACACAGTGACATTTTATGCAGCCATCTCTCTCTCTGCACAGCAACAGGGAAGTACACAGCAAACCCTCCTGCCCTCTAGCACCCACACTATCACCAATGCCTAACCGGACACAAACAGTCCTCGTTTACATTAACTTCCAGGTTACTACTTAGCCCTGTTGGGAGTGGGGAGGTGGGAGGGGAAAGCGCACAAACCCTAACCCCACCTTGCGAAACCCAGAAAGGCACACATGGGCCAGCCCCAGCACCTCTTCAGAGTTACAGAGCGGCGATAAGGGCCTGATCTTGAGAAAGGAGCCATTTCTCCAAAATACTCCAGAAGTACAAACACAGCCTCCAAACATTCTATAAAATGACACACAACACATGCTCTCCCAAAAGTGCAATCTCCTTGCTACAGCAGCCCAAATCTTGGGACTTCATGATCTCTTGGTGGTTATTTATAAGCAAAAATATTTTTAAAGGGGGCGGGGGGAGGAGAAGCAGGAGACAAAGGCGGGTTTGCAGAAACCTGTGTACCTCCGGAATGACTGAAAGGCGCTTCTGGGCAGGAGAAGGCCAGGCGGTCGTTCCCTCACGTGTTCCAATCCCCGCTGGCCAGCTAACAGGGTACAAGGTAATGTCTCTCCTCTCGGCCTGGCAGCCACAACTCGGGACAGAAAAGGAAAGGCACGCCACACCCACGGGTGTCCACAGCTGCTTTGCCTATCCCGTACTTATAAGTAGGACGGGGGTGGGGGGTTGGGGGGGAGGGTCGCCCATTGCTTCCTAAGTCCTACAGATTCCCCAAAACTGCCCGCAGAGGCTGGTTTCCTGAGGTTGCAACTTGAACTGCTCTGCTGGGGAGGACTCAGTTATGAGAGCTCCCGGCAGACACTTGTACACCAATAACGCCGAGTGCCAGGGGCCGCCGGCGAGCCCTCTCCTCTCCGCAGCATTACCCACGCGCGCACCTGCCACCCACTGAAATGCAATGGGAAGGACGCCGAGCCATCAAGCAGCCCAATAAACGCTAAGAGGAAAAGTTGTCTTCAGCTGTGTGGGCGGCCTGCCCTCCCAATAATGGGGAGAGGAGAGAATCCACGAGAACATAATAAACGGGCTCACCTTTGCCTTTTGGGGACCGAGTGCTCCACTTCCAGGAGTTTTCCGTGCAGCTCCACTTTACCTGCGGACACACAAGGCGGGGAGACGGTTGGCGGGGGGAGCGGCTCCCCCAGCCCCGAGGACCCTAAGCGGCGACACAAGGGGCTCCCTCGGACCCCACGGGCCCCCGACGCGGCTCCAGGCCGAGAGGGAAGCCCCGCACCGCGCGAGGGGGACGCCGTCACTTCCAGGCGGGTGGGGAGGCGAGTCCACGGGCGGCCCCACCGCTGGGGTCACAGTCTGCGCCCCCGCTGGCCTCTCCCGCCCACCTACGGGGGTCACCGACCCCACGACACTCGCGGGACCGCCGCGGCGCCCCCGCCCTCCCCTCCCGCGAGACAAACTCGGGGGAGGGGGCGCCCGGGCCCTGCGCCCCGGCTCATGCCCAGGCCCGCGCGGAGCAGGGAGCGGCGGGAAGGGCTGGAGGATACAGGGTGGGCGCGGGGAGAGCAAACGCCGGCGGCGCAGCCCAGCCCGGGACGGACGGCGCGGCCCCAGCCCCACCGCGGGGCGCGGGCTCCCGGAGCCGGAGCGCAGCCTTCCCGGGGGCGCTCCCGCCGCGCCCCGCCGACCCCGCGGCCGCAGGTCCCTCCCGGGCGATCCCCGCCCGCCCACCTGCCCGCCGGGCTTGTGGGTCGCCGGGAGGTGGACCCGGGGACCCAGGTCACACTCGCCGCCGATGCGGGGCAGCCGTGCGGGGCACCAGCCCCGGCCGCACTCCGCGGAGGGGTCGGGGCCACTCCGCGCTCCCCCGTTGGGGTCCGGGAGAACCCCGCGCCGTGAGTCGTGAGAAGAGGAAGAAGGAAGCGGGCCTTTCGCGCTCGGCCCCCGAGGCCCAGCGTGCGGGAGCCGGGAGCACGCGCCCGGCCGGGCGGGGCGCCGACAGAGCGCTGGTCCCGCACCGGCGGGCGGGCGCGCGCCCCTCCCCCGGCCCCTCGCCCCGCTCCGCCGCGGTCCCCCGGCCCCTCGGAGCCCGCGCCCGGGCTTCCTGACAGCGCGACCGCCCTGAGCCCGCAGAGCCCGGCGGGGGAAGGGGAGCCGGGGGGGGGGGGGCGGGTCGGAGTCCACGCTGGGGAAGCACCGGGGACCCCACGCGTGTGGGCCCCGGCCTCGGGCCCTCTCCCCGCCTCGCGCGGGCCTGGGCCCTGCGTGCACGAGCCGGTGGCAGCGCGGGCCTGGCTCCTGGCTCCCGGCTCCGGGCTCCGGGCCCCCGACCCGCAGGCCCGGCGGGCGGAGGCGCGGGGCGGGCGTGGGGCCAGGCCGGGGCCCACCTGAAAGCGCCTCGATGGCCTTGAGGGCCCAGCTCTCGTCCGGACAGTCCACGAAGGCGTAGCCGGTCTTGACCAGGAAGGGTCCGGACGCCGGGATCTGGGCGTCCTTGAACACACTTTCCAGGTCCGCGGGCGCGGCGCTCTCGCTGAGGTTCCCGATATACAGTTTGTTCATCGTGAAGAGTGGTTGTTTCTTTTTTAAAAAAAAAAATTATGAGGAAAAACGGAAAAATTACCCCCCCCCCCCGTGATGGCTTGCTCCGGCGGGTTTTGTTCCCCCTCGTCTTCTCGCCGTTTAAACGCACAAACGCAGTAGGAACCGAGCACCGGGACGAGGAGGGGAAAATCAGATCCGAAGGTTGTTTTTCCTCTTCTGGGTATTAAAAAAAAAAAAAAAGCGAACAGAAAAAGCCTTCCTGCAACCCAAACGCATCGACGAGTCTGGCGAACTCGGAGGAGGAGGCGGGACCAGCGAGCGAGAGGAGGGGAGAGGCAGGAGGAGGGGAAACTACTTTTTGTCTCTTCCTCCCCGGCCCCGCGCCCGGCCGGCGGACGGTGGAAATATCACCCTCGGCGCGCAGGCACCGCCTCCCCGAGCGGCCCGCGGGGCGACGGCGGGAGGCGGCCGGGGAGGGACGGACGGAGGGAGGGAAGGAGGGAGGGGGAGGCGCAGGAGGCGGAAAGGATCCGCTCCGAGTGTCCGGCTTTTTGAATGAGCCACGTGTTCAAACTACAAATCAACGTCTCACGTGAGGAATCCCAGCGCCTCAATTAGAGTGGGTTTCGGGTGGGGAGAGGGGGGAGAGGGGGAGGGGAGGGGGGAGGAGGCCGGGGGAGGGACCCCGAGAAGCGGGGGGAGGGGGAGGAGGAGGAGGAGGAAGGAGGAACGCTGCGGGAGCGGCGGGCGGAGCGCGGAGGGGACCCGCGGCGGCAGCCGATGCCGCCCCGAGTTTAGAAAGGGTTATCTGGTCGGGGCGGGGCCAGAGGGGGAGGGGAGGGAGGGAGGGGTATTGATTTCTTTTTTTCTTAATGAGATGGGGTGCGGGGACTTCTAGGCAGTTCCTCAGTCCTAGTTACCGGAGTTTTTTAAATATTCGATTTCTTGAAACAGGTCCCCATCCCGCACTCGCCCTGCGGCTCGGATGACAGTAGCAGAGGAACGTCGGCACCGCCGAGAGCACGTTCCCAGCGCCGGCAGGGGCGGGAGTGGGGTGGGGAGGGCGGGGGAGGCGGGCGCGCCCCACCCCTGCACCCTTCGCCGGCCCGGGCACCGGGGAAGTGGGGCGGCCCCAAGCCCGGCCGGTGGGGGAGGGGAGCCCGCGGCGTCCTGGGCGGGTGTCTGGGCGACACCTCCTCCGCCTGTGCACTCGGTGGCTCCGGGCTTCGCGTTTGCCATTGGTTGCGCGATGCAGAAAAGGCTCCGGGATAAATGAGGCAGGGGGAGGGCTCGGCCGCCGGTGGGGGAGGGGAGCGCAGGGGCGGAGGCGGTTCCTGGGTGGGGCTGGGGGCAACCCGCGGCCTCGGAGGCCGGAGGGGAGAAGGCAGCGTGGGGGAAAGTCGGTATTTAAAAGGAAACCATTTCTTCCTGTAGTTTGCAGAGGAGGAGTCGGGTAGGCTGGTACTTTCATTTAAGTAATTTTAGTTGGAGAACTGGGAACTCTTTACGGCCCAGGAAGACCACTCGGCGTTACCCGAAGGTGGTGTTCGCCCCGAAAATGGTTCGAGTCCCTTTCTGCCCCTTTTCTGCCCGCATTTGGTCATGAGAACCATTCAGAATTTGCCCTGTGTGTACAAGCACAATGGTGGGTGTTGGGGGAGGGTCTGGCCCGTGGAGCCTTCCTGGGCCAACAAAATGTGGACTGGAGACGAGGAAGACGGAAATGAACGCCGCGCTGGGGTTCTGGGGGAGCCTCCCAGGGTCGCTCAGTGATTGTGCACTCCATTCACAGGCTTCATTTGCACCAGACACTTGTGGTGCACTTTTAACAGGTATTCCATGGGGAAGATAGAAAATGCTTGTATTAAACCAAATGAAATTCTGTATAGCAGAAATGCACACAAACCTCTTCAATGACTTGGTACTCTTACTAGTAGGAAAATGTATTGTGTAATAGAAAAAATACTGTGATTTACACTGAAACATCTTAATTATGACAATTGATAGAGTTGGTTTTTCTTGCCAAGCCGTATATGGCATTTTAAAAAGTGTATTTTCCAACTGAAAGATGAATGGCAGGCTTTTTTTTAAATATATGGGAATCATTGCATAATATGAAGAGTATTTACACTTTTCTTCTTTTAAAAGAAAGTTACTTGATAATTTTGGTTAAGGCACTGGAAGATGTCAGATTATCCATTTTAAATGCAACTATTCTTTCTAACAAGTTTTTTGTTTTCTCCTGCCAAGCAAATCCAAATTTTTAAATGTAAAACTCATTTCCACAATATGTTCATTCACATTTAACTTAGTAAAATATTTTTACTTTATGAGATAGAAGAAACAAGCGTGTTTTTATATAATTTAGAACTGTATTATAAACTCAATCTTAAACATTTTAGTAGTTGAAATTTTATGTGTATGGCTAGGTTTAACTTTTTCCCCACCAAAAAAAGCAGGTTTAACTTTTAAAACCTTACTTTCCTTTTCATGTTTTTAAAAAGAGAACCTTGCTTCTAAAAAAGAAAAATATATATTCTTCCTTTATGACTTATGTGGTATTAAAAATGTAAATATCAAAAATTGTGACTTTTTCATGGATCTGTTGCATGTGATCAAAAGCTATTTTTTAAAAATATGCTTTCCATTCATTTAGTAATGTTTGCTTTTCTAAATACCCCTTTAAATATTATAAACTAGCCTGTTGATCATTTAACTTTTAGTAACTTCTCATTATGAACAAATTTTGCATGTTCAGCTTGTCAGTTTCCAAAGTCAACTGAATGGTGCCTTCTGGATTTTTGACCGCATTTGCTCATTAAAACTGAGACCTAAGGAAATATCTACTTCCAAAGCATGGGAAAAATTGTTTATTTTCCATAAATACTAGCCCATGCTTGCCTGTCACTATCAAACAAATCTAACAGCTGGAATTTAAAACACTGTGTGCCGTTTTGATGAAATATGTTCCTGGGGCTCTTGTGAATTTAATCTGTGTATTATTGTAACAAACTGGATACTCCATCTAGGACCTTAAAAACATACACGAGTTACATAAGCCCAGACATCAAAAAGGGAGGTGGGTGCAGCCCACTTAACTTCGAATCTTCCAGGCACTGAGGGATAAGTGTATATTAATGGCTGAGTAAAAAGAACATGGGTAATTTTTTTTTATTGGCATTTCAAGTGCAAAAGTATCTTCGATGGGTTTTTCAAGATGAATATAAAATGGATCTGACTTCCAGTCTCTTGAGGAGCCTCACCCAAGAAATTAGCCATGGACGTGGGCTGCTCCCCATTCTCCCTGCAGCAGTTGTAGCTCCTACTTAAGAATTCCACGAAGGACTCCCACCCATTGCATGCGCTCTGGCGCGGCCGAGTCTTCCCAACTGCAGCCTGTTTACTCTTTGGACAGCTGCACCTCCTCTGCTGACCCGAGTACAATACAAATGTTTCTTACTGATATTAAAGGAGAAAAACCTATGTTGAGAAGGTCGGTTACCGTTGCCGTATCCACAGGTAAGGAGCGA
Organism: Myotis daubentonii; assembly: GCF_963259705.1. Taxonomy (NCBI): domain Eukaryota; kingdom Metazoa; phylum Chordata; class Mammalia; order Chiroptera; family Vespertilionidae; genus Myotis; species Myotis daubentonii. The sequence continues at coordinate 62,190,428 of NC_081849.1, forward strand.
AGGCTGAGCAGGCAGAGGCGGGAGAAAGGGCGCCTCTGGGGTCACCCCCTCCCGCCGCCCGAAGGCCGGCCGCGGGCCCCGGTCCTCGGGAGGGTGGGCTCGCACGCTCGCCGCTCGCCGCGTCGCCCGGGCCTCCCAGGAGGTGCCTTTTAACACGCGTGCCCATGCAACCAGCTCTCCGGGAGTCGGGTCCGTTGAACCCAGATGCGTGATGAGTCGTAACCTGGCTCAGCTCTCTTCGGAGTCTTCCTTCGGTTATTTTTGTTTAAATTAAAACATGGTGCCCCTGGAGAGGAGAAGATGGGGTTGTTTCCTTTTCCACTGGGTCTGCCCGGAGAAAGGGGGCGGGATCCGTGAAGCTCACATGGGGAAGATCCTCCGTCGGCCGCCGGCTAGCCTCGCAGGCCCGCGACCACTGCTCCGCCCCGGCCCTGCAGCGGGACCGGCGCCTTCTGGCTGCGCCTCGGGGTCGGTCCCTCCGCGCGGAGCTGCGTGGACGGGTCAGACGTGGGCGCCGGGGCTGAGCTCAGCCGTTCCCCTCGCGGCACGACCCCACCTGAAGTCCTCCTTCGCCCGCCCGCAGACCGCCAGGCCGGACCGGACAGCGTGCGATGGGTGGCCCTCCCGCACTCCCGGGACCAGTGCCCGAGGGACTCCTGGCGCCGCGGGATGCTCGGTACCCACGGAGAGAGACGGCACCGAGCCCTCGCTGAAGCCTGCGCCGCTGCCTGGGCGGGGCGGGGCGGCCGGCGCCTGAGCGCGCAAACGCGGGGCCGGGGCGGGGCTTCGCGCTGCGCTGGGCGGACGGGCCGAGACCAAGTTGAGCAACCCGCGTGCAGAGACCCCGCCCCTGCCTGGGGAGGGGGCGGGGACTTCTTCTCTCACCCGATTGGTGGATGGAGAGAGCCTATCACCGTCGGCTGCCTCCGCCAGAGCCGTTTGCTGGTTTCCATTCATTGGCCCCCGAGCCGCCCCTGGATTTCCATCTTTTGTGGCGCGAAAATAACCCTTTGCTCCCTCTCATTGGAGAGGTTGGGTTTCCCTCTTCGCGCCCCCCCTTTTCCAGCCCTTTAACTGCGAGCCCCCAGCCCCAGCCCCCGAGGAGGGAAGGGGGAGGTCACCCAGGGCGGGTGGGAAATTGTCCCGGTGTGCGGTGGGACCCGCCCCTCGGGCTGACCGCGTGGTGCCCGCAGAGTCCTCTCCCTTCCCCCAACATCCAGCGCCCGGAGGTCGTGGGTTTACGCCATGCTCAGCAGCTGGAGTCACATCGTGTCCAACATCTCAGAGTGCATACATCTTTTTTTTTTTTTTTTTTTTTTTAGTTAAAACAACAAAATACGTTTCTAAATGCCTGGATTTCCCTGGACTTCTAGAGAATCGAATCGACTCATTCTGCCCCCTCCCTTTCTAACCCCCCTTTGTGGTCCACAGGGTTGTTTTAAGCAAAACCAAACAACCCCTCCAAAAAAAGGCAAACGAAAAATTCCGGGTTAAAATCATCTATGCCGAGACCAACGTTTTCGTTGAAGCTGTCCTAAGACCGAAGAAACTGAGACCAACCTTGAAGGATTAGCGATTTCTGTAGCTGAAATGTTCTAATTTTACGTTTGGTGGAGACGGTGAGAAAAAATAAATATGAGTTTGGCTTATATATTAAGCACAAAACAAACGAATAATCATACTTAAAATGGTTAACTCAAAAGGCTAACAGCTAACAGCAGTGTATTCTAGGCAAGGTTGTCTTGGCTGTCTTTGTAGTTATACTTGCTATTGGTCTTCTCAAAAAAGTAAAGATCAGCACTCTGACCATGACAGAAAAGAGGAAAGTATAAATTTATTTGGTGTATCTAATTTTATAGCACACTTTCCAATTCTTTCATTATTTAAGGAAAAGGAAATGTACCAGTTAGAAGTGTAACTTAATTTGTTCACAGATAATTTAATTGTTAATTTTTTAAGTCTTGATAAAATACTTGATGTGGTTACAGAACAGTTAAACGACTATTCCTCAGTAAATATTAAAAACTTGCAGAGAATTGGTTTAAAACAGCGAGTTCAACTATTTTTTATATTGTTAACTCTTAGCTAGTAGTGATGTTACATCATTCTCTTAAGTTCTTTTGGAAAACAAAGTTCTTTATTTAGTTTCTGTACTCTTTCGTTTTGGTCTTTAAAAAACAACTAATTGAAGTAACATAAATTACCATGCACCCTAATGCCAAAACAAAGTTATTTTAGCAGCTCTTTAAAACAAAATTCAAAAACTGACTTAATTAGTAAAGAAAAGCTTTTAAAATACGTTTTGTTTACATTTTATATAATTCAACTACATTTCACTAATGTGGTTAAGAGATATGTATATTTGAAGTTCTTATGTAAAATTATTTCCCAGAAATAGAGTAACTTACAAATGGTTTGTTGTGAGTTGAACAAACTAAAGTTTAGAGACAAATTTATAGTGTAAATACTGAAGATTACAGTTAATGATTTAGGTAACCCCTAAATACCTAAGATATTTAACATGAGAAGGTAGGATTTTTGTACAATGATTCCAGGTTGGGATTTATATATTCTGTAGTTTTCATATTTTGAAGATGATACAATAGAAAAAATATTAAATAATTTTTTTATAGTAAAGAAAATTTAATTGTAAAAGAAGTTCCAAATTAATCTAGACAAGCCAAAACTTTAAAATTTGAGATATTTTTTAACATTTTCTCAAATTCAAAGATTTATATAACCAATGTTTTTCTTTAAGAAAACTGTTCTTGTTGGGAGAAATTGATTTTTTAAATTTCCAACTACTAAGTCAGGAATGAGAATTTTAATATAGCTGGTAAATCTTATACATAATTTATTGCAATTGTGTCTTTTATTTCACTTAGGTGAAACTGTAAATATTCATTTAATATTACTGTTCTAGGAGAGGGTAAGGATGAGACCTTAGTGAAAAGACTTTGGCAATTGGTATGTGCATAAGTATTTGCAGACCAGCCATAGAAAAACAAAGACAGGCATTTGTTTGTGGGGGAGGGGTAAGGGGAAGCTGAGAAGAGCTGGGTATTTAAACATGTTTCTTGGTTGCAACTCATTTATCCTGCAGGTTTCCATGCTAAGAGTGGAGGGCAGGTGGTAGAGAGAGAATGTATTAACTAATGGAGTAAAATGGGACAGTAATCTAAGCATGAAATCCCACTGGAAAACGCCTACTCTCCTCACTAAAATCATCGGAAAGCAAAGCACATGCTGAGGTCATAGCTAGTTTCCAGCATTTTCTAGCATGTACATTTAAAAGACACATCTTAAATTACTATTTTTATACTTGGATCCTTTGTTTTCTTGACCATTGCTTTTCCAGATCCTTTTCCAAAACACTTAGGAACTAAAGTCCCTTAATGAAACAGCAGATTTCATGACAACTATACACAAAGCAGCTCTTTCTGTGATTTTAGAGAAAAACTGATGAATTCCACATTCTTTCTATAGATGGAAACTTAATTCTTAGACTTAATAAAGCAAGATATATTTGTAAATCCCTTATTTGAAAGAATAATGGTAGATCATTACCATTTCCACTTTGACTCATTAAAATTCATTCCTTCGTCAATTCAGTTTACAGTTTAGTCCTCAGCCTCTCTAGCATCATAATCCCAATATTAAAGATGAAAGCAGGGAGGGGGATGTTAAATTATTTCAGAACATCTCAGCTTAAGCTCATAAGAACCCTAGAACATAAGATATAGCAGAGAAAAACAAAACCTAATCTGAAATCTTTATCAAAATTGACACCATAAGATTTGTCCTAAAATTTATGCCCAACACACTTCTATTGAAACATTTACTTTTTCTGTAGTAGATTATTGCTTTAAAAGATTAAAGTTAGACCTTGGCTGGGTAACAGTTGATTTTAGCATCATCTGCCAAGGTTGTGGGTTCAATCCCTGGTCAGGGCATATATAAGAATCAACAAATGAATGTATAAATGAGTGATCAGAACAACAAATACCTCTCTCTCTCTCTCAAAAAATCAATTAAAAAAGAAAAACAAGTCTTTTAAAAAAATTAAAGTTGGTTATATCTTTTGTTGCTTTTCTCAGATGACTTAAATTTAATCAATTATTTTTAATCGATAGTGCTAGTGCCTTCTCAAAGGCAAAATTTTGTTTGAACTGAGGTTTAATTTTACATCAATAATTTCCCCTTATTTAATTTTTATTTTGTAGTTATCCTGTGTCAGTCATTGAAGTATTTTTTTTCTATTTTTTAAGTTATTTTTCTTTGGAAACTATTCCTATCTAAAAATGTTTTCCCCAGCACTTTTAAAAACTTGGAGTATAATTTAAAAGTAACTGAATCTCACTCTGTAAAATATTAGTAAAGACTTTTTTAAATGTGTACAATAAAACAAGTATGAAATATGACTATTGAATATTTTTCATTAAGCTAATATAAATATATGGTCCCTCATATTAATTCTAATCTATTATCATTCCAATCCAGCTATTAAAAATCTAATTTATAAAAAGGACACTAACAAAGCTCATTAAAATATATATATGAGAATTTTGTTATATCAGAAATAGATCTGGTTTCTGTTATATTGTTTGTTTTCTATGTATTAATTTGAGAGAGAGAGAGACCTCTTTGTTGATCCACTTACTTATGCATTCATTGGTTGATTCATGTATGTGCCCTGACCAGAGATCAAACCCACAACCTTGGCATATGCGGAGAAAGCTCTAACCAACTGAGCTACCTTGCCAGGGTTTTATTATATTGTTAACATTTTTCTCTGGGACAATTCAATACAGAATGATGTCACCATCTTTTGTTTTCGTTTGTTGAAAATTATCTAGAAATTTGCTCGTTGGTTCAATTACCATATCGTTTAGGGTAATTTGTTTGCTCCTATATTTCTTTACCAAGATTATAATGACATTTTAGGTTTGATTTAAATGAATGGCCATCTGTAAAAACCCAAATAGAATGTAAACTAAAAAAATCTAAAATTTTGGTGTAGTACATTCTATATAGGGGCTTATCTCTGGCAACCATAGAGATATATTCAAATTTTATTTCAATCAAGAGCCAGTATTATGACTTTAAAAAACAGATTAAATTGAATTTTGTTTTAAATATTAAACAAAAAATAACAACAAAAGTTGAGTAAATGTTTTAATCCAGTGAACTAGACAGCAGGGTGAAAGGTAACATTACCCTTTCTTCAAAAACAACAAATCTTCCAGTTGAGGGCAATTTTGTCCGGCTTGGAATGCAGTCAGTGTGTGCCATTGGAGATGAGAATATGTATACATATGCCTTCTGAGAAGCCCTCTGTGGAGATTTGAAGGAGTAAGCAAGATAGAACTTGTGTTCAAATTCTGAGGTTGCAAGTCAGAACAAGTAGGGTAAGCACTGTTTTATTAAGTTTTTTCCTTAACCATCAAAATACTTCAATATGATGTGTTTAAAGCTGGGGATAGAAGAGTAACAATACAGACTGAACTGAAATTAGGATACTATTGGTACATCAATTAGGATTTAAACAATACGAATGTTTTTAATTTTACATTTTTCTATGCCTTGCTTTCTACTTTTTAAAAACTTTGATTATACATATATTTTTAAAGTCTGATAATGAAACATTTAATCAATTTTAAAACAGAATAATATGATCACATATTTTTAAAATGGTGTTAAATTGATTTATTTACGAAGTATGAAGTTCTTTCTGCTGGATTGTGCTACCACTTCTATTTGTGCACATTATCCAAATGTGCATACGGTATTTTAATCAAAGTAAATAGCATTATTTGAGAAAATGTCCTTATTTTTTAAAAAGAACCAAAGTTATGAACTACTATTATTGGGAAAACAGCAGTGTGGTTTGAAATCTAAATGTAGTGAGGAAACGCAGATTTTAGGTAAACCAGTGTTATTTACTGCCTTTTCTATATTTATGGAAGGATGAGGAAACGGATTAAACTATAACATTGCTTCAGGTCTGAACACCAATGAAGTTTTTAGTGCTATAAAGGAAGAATGTTGTTGCAATCAATGATAGCCCCTCCTATTTCTATTCTTGTAAGAAATTCTCTTTCCTTGGTTATTAAATACTTTTAAATTATTTCATTGCGAAATGTCATGTTACATTAGGATTACCAAATATTTTAACACTTTGAACTTTCGATAGATGAAGAAACCATTGCATTTTAAATAAACAGTTTCTTTTTGTTACAATAAGTGATGCATTTTTTATCTCTACCAATGTTCTGCTCATATAGCAATAAACTGAATTATTCTCAAATATGACAGTTAATAGAAATAAATATGTGATAGCCAAGTGCAGAGAAGATGTATACGCAAGAAAAAGATCAAAATCAGCATGTTCATGGAACTCTTAATTAAACTAACAATTTGAGTATTTTCCCACAACCAAACCCAGTGAACAAGCTTACAGTTTTTATTGTTTAAAGTCTGTATTAGTTAAAACTTGAATGTATTGTTAGTATACAGTATTTACTAATTATCATGGGGGGGGGAATCTCTTTGATAGTTTATGGTTTCCCTTAATGTAACTTTACAAAATGTGATATAAAAAACAATTACTTTGTTTTTTTAAGGTTTTTTTTATGTTTCCTTGCAGTAAAATTGAAACATGAAAGATAAGCTGAAGACTATTAGTAATTTTGTTAAAATTTATTATCTGAGGATTAAAATGTCCTTTTCTTCCAATTTTTCCGTGAAAATTTGGAATATAACATATTAAAAGCCAACAGAGTTCATGGCATTTATAAACTCATAAAACTGGTTTGGTGATTTTTTTAAAAAACACCCTTCAGGTAATTTAAGGATATTGGAGAATTTGATTATATATATGAAAAAAATATATATATGTAATTAGGGATTGGATATTCAAACAAATTTACTTTGAAAACACTACAATTCAAGCAAATTGCCAGAGTAGCATTATCAGAGTGATTAGACAATGTAATATGAAGTTATGGGTTTGGGGTTTTGAATTCTGTTATGAATATATCAGTATAAATATGCAAATAAATTTGTTTTCAAAAACTCAGGCTAGAGTGTATGCAAAGTCAAGAAGGCAGACTGCAGTGTAATGGGAAGGAAGTCAAAGTGTTTAAAGCACTTGCAACAGGAAAAGACGTGTGAACCGGAAGATATCTAGATTTACTATAGTAAATAGTAAGTTCCAGTTTCTCTAACATGTCATTTTGGTAGCTAAGATTTTGTCTTTGGAAATGTAAACTGTCAGCATTTTTTATTTAATGGAGAAAGGGATTGAGGCAGTGTCTATTAGAGCTTTGTACTAAAAGAGTCAAAGTGGGAAAACACCCCTTTTTACATATATTTCAAATTCTTGGAAATTTCATATAAAGAAGGTTGGGGTTTTTGTGTGTTTAATTAGGGAATTGTACAGAGGATGTTCTCTTTTTTGTGACTTTCAGTTTAACCTATTTCATAATTAGATGATTCTACAATTTGAGGGCTGGAACAATGACTGGAGGTCTACTGGAGGTCCATTTTACAGCTGAGGAAATTGAGGGAAAGGAAGGTCAATACAGGTAGACATACAGTTAGTTCAGTGGCAGGAATGAGATTTGTTTGTCACTGAATTGAATCATATAACAATCCTGAGTGGAAGGTAGTAATAAATACTTTTTTTCTATTTTTGGTGATAAGAAAACAGACCCAAGGTAAGGTTTGCCCAGACCCAATATCAATCTTTAAAACAAACAAAACCCTACATTTAGGCCCTGGACCATAGCTCAGTTGATGAGAACATCATCCTTATACATCAAGATTTCAGGTTTAGGGTGGTGGTCTCTGGCCAGGGCACATACAAGAACCAACCAGTGAATGCATAAATAGTGGAACAACAAATTCATGTTTCTCTCTGTCTCTCTGCTCTCTGCCGTCTCCCCTTCCTCTCTCTCTCTCTCTCTCTCTCTCTCTCTCTCTCTCTCTCTCTCTCATATCAATAAATAAAACTTTTTTAAAAAACAAAAAAAGCCCTACATTTATTCTTACCAAATGTTCTGCATGTCATTGAAAGTTAAAGGCAGCCTTGAGGACAGAGACCTTGAAAAAAATGTTACACCTGGTTCATCTGAGTAACTTTACTCAGGATCTGTAAACTATCCCAAACAGGTAAAATCAGTTCCCTGCGAAAGGCTGGTGGGTACTTTCAAAAGCTGGATTCATGGCCCAGCTGTATCAGAACCCCCAGGGGCCAACAACGCACTCCTAGCAGCAAGCTAAGAAATTCCTCCTCACGTCAAACTTTAAAAGCATTATGTTCAGATTTACTTCAAATGAATAATACTTTACAGTGGGCTTGAGTTTTTTTATTTTTTGCTTTAGTGAAACTTCAGAGGGTGTGGATGAGAACTGTGTATCGCTGTTTACATATATATGTGTGTGTACACACACACACACACACACACACACACACTCATACACACACACAGGCAGCTACATCTTCCCTTGGAGCAGTTGAAACTCCCTCCCTCCCATCTCCTGGCTCTGGAAGGACAGCTGGAGGCTCACCCTGCCACAAGCTCGGATTGGCTCCACCAGGACGGGTGGTGGTCCCTGGTCATAAATCCTCCTGGCTTCCCACCCCGAGCAAGATACATGAACCACATCCTGTTCTAAGAGCTCAAAGTCCTTGGCTGTGCCTTTGAATTAAAAGCTGCACTTAAACAGCGTGTGTACCTGTAAATCCGTTGATCGTCATACATGGTGGGTGCCACAACGGTGCCTGTTTTCTCGGCATGTAGCTGACCCTGCTGTGACCCTGGGTCAGTTTTGTTCCCACCTCCTGGGCCTTTGTTTCCACAGCTGTAACGCGAGTTAAACCGTGCATGCCATCCTTTACCTTTGTCACAAAAACAGGACACCCAGTAGGCTTGCTGCAAATATTTGTGGAATTTAGTTTTCAGGAAGAGGAGCAGAACTGGGAATATCCATGAAATTATTGGACCACTTCGGAAAGTTTTATGAACTGCAAGAAGGGACGGGGTTATTGCTTGACATTGAAAACAATGCAGGGACGGGTACTTTGTGATGATATACACCCAGTGTCAGAGAAAAGAGCTAAGCCACAGTTGGAGGGGAAAGCAGAATAAACATGAAAATCTATCCTAAACGAATCCCTGGCTGATGCCAACCACTAACACACGCCAATGTCCTGACTGAAAGTTTTATCAAATTTGTCTCTATTTTCACATTTATTTTCTGACTTCATGGGAGATCAGATCCTTGTGCTTCATGGGAACTTAGATAAGAAATTATTGCCATAGCACAGAATTTATGGGTAAAAGAATTAAAGAGAAAAGCGAAAATGTCAACATTTAAAAACTAATAAGTCAAATTACTAAATGATCAGTGAGCGTAAATGTTTGCTAATAATTATATTTGGACTTGAAATTGGTTTTCTAACTGCTTCCCTTAATTTCTGGAGAATGGGTCAATGTGGATGTTTTAATTTTATAGGAACAAATTATAGCTGGTTAGAACAAAAACCGGAGCCTCTTGAGAACCATTGTTATTCTAGACCAAACAAAAGGTAGATAAAACATCATCAGATCGCCGAAACCGATTTGGCTCAGTGGATAGAGCGTCGGCCTGCGGACTGAAGGGTCCCAGGTTCGATTCCGGTCAAGGGCATGTACCTGGGTTGCAGGCACATTCCCAGTGGGAGATGTGCAGGAGGCAGCTGATCGATGTTTCTCTAACTCTCTATCTCTCTCCCTTCCTCTCTGTAAAAAATCAATAAAATATATTTAAAAAAAACAAAACAAAAAAAAACATCATCAGATTTAGATCATATATATTGGTTTTAAAGAATTTAAACTGCTCAGTTTAAATATCTATGTTAACTTCTATTTCTGGTGGTTTCTCAAAATATTCTGTAAGAATTACTTAGAAAAATGACAGACATAAAATTTTCATTTATGACTGTCTCTGGCTTGGGCTTCCTCCTTCTAGAGTTGACACATTCATGTGAGCAACATTTAAGAGGAACTTTTCCATAGAATTAAAGACCTTCAGCATAGTTGCTTCTTCTTGCAAAATAGCTTTAACAGTGGTGCACTTAAAAAACTAGCAAAAATAATGAGAATAGCAGTACTTTAAGAAAAAAAGAAAGATCCTGCAGATGAATCTTTATTTTCAATATTTAAAATAAACATAGATATAGAACTCAGACTTTAATATTCTGTGGTTATGAAATCCCTATGCATTTTGTTTAATTCAATCTCATAGAATGAAGGAGAGAGAAGCTTGATGGGACAAACGGAATGATTTAGGAACCATTTCTATTTATTTCTCACTTATTTAAAATAAATTGTAAAGGAAAAGAACACCACTCATTGGAGTTTAATGAAAAAAAATTTGATGGTGCATTCACCTATGATATTTCAAGTTTTTGCAGACAGTAAAATTTTCAGAGTCCAGGCAAATTGTAAGAATATTTCGTTAACACAAATTTTATATTGGGAAAGTAAATGAAGGCTCTCAGTGATATCCTAGCAGGAAAGATTATTTGGCTTATTTAGTTTATAACTCCAAGGCTGATAAAAAGAAAAGACTTTAATCTGGCCCTGTGACTTTGGAGTTACTGCTAATGCAAATACAGGGTAAGAGATTTTTATTTTGTAAAACTTTCATTCCACTGCAAAATTTTAAATGTATTTTTAATGAGAAAAGTCATTATGATCTAAACTCTTAATAACATTGTTATAAAACAAGGAAGGTTTGTAAAAGACAAAATTAATTAATTAAAAATTTAAAGAACACAAGAAAGGCAATCAAATTTTGGCTTATTTTGCCTTTTAATTCCTGATCTGTTATGTTTTTCATGTTGAAAATCTTCCATGTCCATGACACCTTAAGAGGTAGACACATTTGTATTTTAAACTTACCTTCTCTTTATTTGTTCTTTTTATTTTGTAGTATAATGAATTTATGTAAGATAATCATGTATTGAATCTTTATAAACTTACCTAATTTTTCTTCATTCTTTTCATTTTTTAATACAATGAATTTAATGTAACATAATCATGTATCAAGTCTTCATAGTTCAGTCTACACTTGTAGGCTGGTCTCAACTGCATCATTATTTTCTAAGAAGGCTTCCCTGACCCTTGAAACTAGAAATAATCTCCCCGTCCTCTGATGTCAGAATTTTACAGTGCGAATTTGATATAGCACTTTATATGTTGCAAGACATTTATCATGTAAAAAGTTGTGTACACTTATATCCTCTGTTAGAGTGTAAACTGATTAGTAAATCTGATTTATCTTTGTATTTCAGTAAACTTCATGAGTGCAGGGATTTTTTTTTAGGTGTATGTTGCTTACTGATACTTTTTCAATACCTAAAAATGTGCCAGGCACATAGTATATGCTCAATAAATATTTGTTGAATGAATGCATGATACCATCCACATCCAGCCTTCTCTGAAGCAAGTCCTCCATTCAACATGTTGAACATATTTTTTGTGTGTGTGCAAATACATACTTCACCTCACCATCTAATTTAAAAACAAAACTAGCTACTTTGGGAATGAGAATATAAACTAATTCCTCTGAACCAAATTATATCAAAGCTCTATAATTTTCTTTTAAAAATAATTTTCAATTTTGTAAGGATGATGAAAAATTTTTGGTCCAAATTCATTATTAGTACAATCCCATCAGATAGAGAACATCCTAAACTTTTGTCACTTCATGCATGTACTAACTTCTAAAAAAATAAGAATAGAGAGCAGAATTGAATTCACAGTAAACTTTTTGGGGGTTTACTATAAATGACTTCTGTCTCATCTGGCAAAATATATTGAATAAACATGAAGTTTTTAACCTTCCACTTCAAGATAGCTATAATTTTTAGATAGTGAAATATGTGCTTTGATTTTAATGGAATCCTTCATTTTTACATTTCTTCTTTTATAATCCTCACCTGAGGACAACTTTTCATTGATTTTTAGAAAGAAGGGAACGGAGGGAGAGAGAGGAAAAACATCAATGTGAAAGAGAAACACATTGCTCCCTGGAGTCCTTACTGGGGATCGAACCCACAACCTAGGTACATGCCCTATCTGGGAATTGATGCTCCTAGCAACTGAGCCACACTGGCCAGAGCTACATTTCTTATTTTTGTTATGGGCAATATCAAGTAGTGGTATTATCCAAAATGTAGCAGTATGATGCCATAAGGTTTCATGGTATGGTTAGTTAACAAAAATGATTTATATAAGCACTAGATTCTGAAAATGATATAATGGATACATTTTTTCTGTAAAGATTTAAGTATTGGGTAAACTTTGAACTAGATTTGCTCAAGTCTACAACTCTCTGTAAAAAGTATTAAAGAAACATTTAATGTAATTGTATTTATTTATTTATTCAACAAATATTTATGTCCCAAAAAGTGTAGGGCACCCTGGAGGATAAAGATCGATGCATACCACCCACCACCTCTTGAAAGGTAGCATATAAATGCCATTCATACAATCCTTAAAAATGTCAGTGATATACCCAAAATGCCCTTAACTTTGTTGTGTAATGGCTCATTTAAAATTTACCTAAACTCTTCTTGAATTATTTAAATGAAATGAAAATATAAAAGTGCCTTCAAAAAACACTTCCATCAAGTAAAAGATTTCTAATTAATTATTTTTTTGGTCAATTACGGGTTTCTTGGTTCATCATGTCCTAACAGAGATTGGTAGTAAGGGTCCAAAAGAAACTCCCTACCCACCCTCAAAAGAATTCCCCCCACTCCCAACCTCTCTCAAGATTTGAAAGCATGCTTCCTAATTCTAAACACCAAGATTTGATGAATAAGTTCACACTCATCCCACCAGCTCCTTTCAGTAATTTTTGCACCCCAATCCTATATCCTCTTATTTTGACTTTCTAGATAATAGTGTCCTGATTCTATCAGGCTAGTCTTTAAAGATACTCATTGATGGATGCCTTTGATCATTTGCTGCCTTTCTCCAGACTTCTGTCTTCCTTTCATTGTTTTTGGAGCAATATTCAACATCCAGGCATGGATTTACCATAATTTTGTTAAAGTGTAAGTTTTGTTTTCAGTCTTGTTTCAGTAATTTGTGAGTACCACCCAGGGTGGGTAGAGTTCAGGCTTTTTGGAGCTGCCTTCCAGGCTGTTGTTTAAATGCAACCGTGTGCAATGACTTCTCAGTCTCTTTCCAGGGCAGTAGCTCAGAGCAGAGCCCCTCATTGTTCCTCTTCATCCTTATCTCGGTTGAAGCTTGTTTAGCATTGTGTGTGTGTGTGTGTGTGTGTGTGTGTGTGTGTGTGTGTGTGTGTTCTTGGGCAAATGGACGGTGGGGGAAGGGGAAGAATTAGGTAATTGTTAACCAGTGTGTTAGAGTGGTACGTGGAAATTACTATATCAGCCCACTGTCCTGATATTCCCATAGGATACTCTTACCTACTAATGATGAAACAAATTGGGTTCACCTAAATAATGTCACACAGTTTAGTCTTATACTCTTATCTGGCTGTTTCCTAATTTTAAAATGAGTGGGCTAGACTGAATGATCTTTAAAACCCTTTCCAGCTCTAAACTTTTATTGATTCTTCTGAAACAGGAAACTGCTACCTGAACATGACTTCCATAAATGGCTTGGTTTTTGCCATTTAGTATTTAAATATTGTCTGGAGAAACCTATGTCACAGTCAACATGGAAATACATATCATAATTAGGTCAATCCTACTGGGAATTGCTGCAGAATATGCTACAGGATAATGAATTTCCATTTGGTGAGTTATAACTGTAGCAAAATTCATTTTAAAGTTATTTATTTATTTTGAGAGAGAGAGAGAGACATGGATTTGTTGTTCCACTTAGTTATGCATTAATTGGTTGAGTCTTGTATGTCCCCTGACTGCGGATGGAACCTGCAGAATTCATTTTTTTTTTTAATTGAGATTTTTTTTTTGTTATATTTTATTGATTTTTTACAGAGAGGAAGGGAGAGAGATAGAGAGTTAGAAACATCGATGAGAGAGTAACATCGATCAGCTGCCTCCTGCACATCTCCAACTGGGGATGTGCCCGCAACCAAGGTACATGCCCTTGACCGGAATCGAACCTGGGACCTTTCAGTCCGCAGGCCGACGCTATCCACTGAGCCAAACCGGTTTTGGCAGAATTCATTTTTTTAAATACCTCCCTTGTAACAAGGGTGAGAGGAGGGGTGAGTGGCCTTTTGTCCCCAGGTACCAGTCTTTAAATATTCTAGCATCCTTTTTAAAGAATTCACCATTTTGACCATATTAAAATGTACAGTACATTGGCATTTGGTGCATTTATCATGTTGTGTGACCATCACCACTATCTAGATCCAAAAGATTTTTGTCACCACAAGAGGAAATCCTATCTAGCACCACTTTTTGTTTGTTTGTTTTTTATTAATCATCACCCAAGGATATTTCTCCGTTGATTTTTAAAGAGAGTGGAAGGAAGGGAGAGAAAGAAACATCTATGTGAGAGAGACACATTGATTGATTGCCTTCCACACAGGCCAGATGAGCCTGCAACTGAAGTACGTGCTCTTGACCAGAATCAAACCCGAGACCTTCAGTCCACAGGCTGATGCTCTATTCACTGAGCCAAACTGGCTAGGGCTCTAGCATCACTTTTAAAGACAGAGGGAGTAAACATATTTTGGGGGAGCAGGTAAACATACTTCATTGACCCTTTGACATGATTTATTCTTCTGATTCTACTGTGTGTAAAATTAAACATGGATTTTTGTCAAAGTTTTAGTCCTCACTTTTACCTATACGTAGGTTGAAACCAGTAAGAGTCAAGAAATCAAAACTAGCCGAAACCGGTTTGGCTCGGTGGATAGAGCGTCGGCCTGCGGATTGAAAGGTCCCAGGTTCGATTCCAGTCAAGGGCATGTACCTGGGTTGCGGGCACATCCCCAGTGGGAGATGTGCAGGAGGCAGCTGATCGATGTTTCTCTCTCATCGATGTTTCTAGCTCTCTGTCTCTCTCCCTTCCTCTCTGTGAAAAATCAATAAAATGTATTTTAAAAAAAAGAAATCAAAACTAATTAAACTCATACCCTGAGAATAGAGTATTAAGTAATGAGATAGAGTACTAAGGTTGATGTATTTTTGTCTATTAGGTTGTGATATTAAACAAAACTTTTTTTAGCTTTTCTTTTTATGTAATACACAGTGTGCTACTACAGTAGCCTTTCTCATGAGACCATAAGTTGTTTTCCAAAGGATTAATCTGCTGAAAAACATTCTAAACCTATTTGCATTGTATTTAGCTAAGTGAAATTTCATGTACTAGCAAGCCCGGGAGTAGTAATTCATACCAGATACTGTAGAAATGTTCTTTGAGGAGTTTCGGCACTCATCTCTCTTTCATGTTATTGTTTTTGGTGCTGAAACTCAGGATTATCCTTACTTTTAAAGGTCAGATTTTTTAATCACAGGGTCTCCTTTTTCAAATTATAGGTTTTAAGTGTTTAAATTTTTATTTAAATAAATCTATACTTACAACGAACTTGAAAGAGTAGTACAATGAATTCATATACCTTTTTGGCTGTCTCTCTATATGTACTGGTTTTTGTTTATTTGAACTATTTTTTTTAAATTTTAAAATTTTATTTTATTTTTGAAATATTTGAAGAAGGTTGGATTCATCATGACATCACCCCTGCATCTCCTGAGAATGACATTCTCTCATAGAATCATGCCGTTTCCACAGCTAAGAAAATGAACATTCATTCAATCATATTATCATATACTGTATATATGTAAATTTTTCTAGCTAACCCAAATACCTTTTGTTGATGTTTTATTTTATTATTTCCAGGATGCAATCAACTTTTAAGCATAGCCTATGGAAGCTGTGTCTTTTTAGTGTCTTTTTATCTAGACCACTCCATCCTGACCCCAGCCCTTAGGCTGGTTGTTTTGTAGAATTTCTCACATTCTGAATTTTCCAGATATCTCCTCAAAATTAGGTTCAGGTTAAACACTTCTGGCAAGAATACTCGTTAGGTAAAGTTGTAAACATTATATTGTATTACAATACAGGTTCATGGAGGTACATGTTGGGTTGTTCCACTACTGGTGATGCTAAATTTGCTAATGTGACTGCCAGATCTCTTTATTGAAAAGGAATAGTCCTTTATTTTAGAATTAATAAGTAATCTGTGGCACGATACTTTGAGTCCAAAAGCAAATATCCTTTTCTCCAACAACTGTTCACCCAAAGGTATTAGAATCCATTGATAATTTTTGTCTGATCAAGGACTACAGACTGATTATTGTCTCTCATTTGTACATTTATTTATTTTAAGAATTTATTTCTCTTTTTTTTTGTTTTTTGTTAATCCTCATTGGAGGATATTTTTTCATTGATTTTTAAAGAGAGTGGAAAGAAGGGAGAGTGACAGAGAGAGACATCGATGTGACAAAGACACATCGATTGGTTGCTTCCCGCATGTGCCCTGATCAGGGCAGGAGATCAAGTACATGCCTTTGACTGGAATCAAACCCAGAGCCCTTCAGTCCGCAGGCTGACGCTCTATCCACTAAGCCAAACCAGCTAGGGCTTTATTTCCCTTTTTATTTTAAGTATTGATTTTTAGAGAGAGGAAGAGAGAGAGAGAGAGAGAGAGAGAGAGAGAGAGAGAGATTGATCAGTTGCCCCAACCAGGGATTAAGCCCACAACCTAGGTATGTGCCCTGACTGGAATCAAACCCACAACCTTTTGGTGTACAAGACAACATGCCAACCAACTGAGCCACATTGGTCAGACTCTCATTTGTACATTTATTAACTGGCATTCACCTATAAAAACCTTTCTCATTCTCTCTCTACTTATTAACTGGTATTCACCTGTAAAAAAAAAAACCCTTTTCTCTCTCTCCTGCATTTTTATCTTTTTTTAAATGTTTAAATTTAAGCCTGGCCGGTGTGGCTCAGTGGTTGAGCGTCTTACCTATGAACCAGGAGATCATGGTTTGATTCCTGGTCAGGGCCCCTGCCTGGGTTATGGGCTCCATCCCCAGTGTGGGGCGTACAGGAGGCAGCTGATCCATGATTCTCTCTCATCATGGATATTTCTATCTCTCCCTCTCCCTTCCTCTCTGAAATCAATAAAAATACATTAAAAAAAATTTAATGTTATTTTTTTCTCTCTCCTTCATTTTTAAGGGTTTGTAGGGGCGGTGTCTGTATGGTATATATGGGGATTCACCCTTTGTGGTGTGTTTACAAAATATTCCGCAGTTTATCATTTCTCTTCAGGCATTGTTTATTGTGTTTACCATACAGTGTTTATTTCTATGCTGTTTAATTTATCAATCTCTTTTATTGCATAATTTAAAAGGAGTTGCTCATACTGAGGTTATAAAGAAATGTACTTAGGTTTTCTTTTCATGCTTACAATTCTAAAACTAAAGGTCTAATTTGGATTTGAAATGCTATGTGGTACCAAGATAAATTTAATTCAAATTTAGGTTCATTTTCTATGAAGATTCATGTGAAGATTTAGTAAAGTTTTTGTCATCTGTTGGAGTGAGATCTGGTTAATTGAATTTTCTCATCAATTGATTTTTACTCAGAAAGCCTTTTATTTCAACTCTTGAAGTATGTTTTAAAATGTGTTAGCTTCCTGCTTTTAATCCAATAAACAACTTTTAACAATCTTCACACACCTTAAAATTAAGTCTAATTGTATTTTACTATGGAATTTGTAGGACTTTTACTAAATCTCTACAGACTAAAGGCCATAGAATGAAAATTGTTTCACTAAATAGAATTTTGGTTAGCACTTTGTTTTCTCATGACACAGCTCTGTCACCTAAAAGTAGAGTAACCCCGTTTCCCAGGGACTTGATTTAGTTGACTTTTACTTAAAACCAAATTTAACATTCTTTTCCACACCAATCAGTCTGTCTGGAAAGTCAGTTCACATAATTAACTAACATGTTAAGCGCTAAAGAAGAATGAAGAATAACGGATATGAAAAGTTTTCTGTTCTCTGTACTGTTGAAGTAGAATAAAAATTAATGTAAGCACTGGCCGGTGGAGAGAAACATTGATGCCAGAGAGAAACATCAATCAGCTGCCTCTCACACATGCCCCAACAGGGGATTGACTAGCAGTGGTTCTCAACCTGCTGGCCCTTTAAATACAGTTCCTCATGTTGTGACCCAACTATAAAATTATTTTTGTTGCTACTTCATAACTGTAATGTTGCTACTGTTATGAATCGTAATGTAAATATCTGATATGCAGGATGGTCTTAGGCGACCCCTGTGAAAGGGTCGTTCGACCGCCCAAGGGGTCGCGAACCACAGGTTGAGAACCGCTGGACTAGGGGGTCCAAACCTAGGTATGTGCCCTGACCACGAATTGAACCCACCACCTTGTGATGTGAGGGATGCTGTTCCAACCGAGCCACACGAGCTGGGGCCACACTGAAATTTGTTGACGGATACGATCAGTTACTTTATAGAATGCCTCTTAATTGGGGGCTATGTGGTTCTTCCCATGATTAGAATAAAGTTATGTATTTGATGTCCATTTGTCCCATGTGACGGGTGTTCACTTTGATCACTTGATTAAGGAATGTCTGCCGCGTTTAAACAGTTTCCCTTTGTAATTAGCAAGTACCTTGTATAGGGAGATACTCAGACTATGTGGTTCTTATTCCTCCAACTTTTATCCACAAGTTTAGCACTTATCAAATAGTCTTGCTTGTCTCTTATTACTATTGATTGCCCAGTGATACTTTATAGCTTAATTTTTAAAATTTAGATATTTAATACACCTGTAATTTATATTAATGTAGTATGAGGCAAGGGTGTAAACTTATTTTCTTCCAAACTGTCAATTGTACCATCTTTGATCTGCCCTTTTTCTACCAAAATAAAATGTCATCTTTATCATATAAATTTTCATATGTACTTGGATCTATTCTGAACTCTATACCTCTAATTATTTACTCATTCCCATGGACATTCTTTCACGTGCTCTTTGGAACAATTTCATTCACTCTCCCAAACCCCCATCCTTAGGGGTTATTATACGTGGTTAACCAAGTCCTTCCCCTTCTGCATGAGAATTTGGCCCTTCATTAAATGCATTTCTCTGGCACACTGATAATGATAGTATGTCAACTCTGTCACATTTGTTATGGTAAAAATGATTTTTTTATTGCTTGTAGAGAGAGGGAGGGAGGAAGAGAAGGAAACACTGATTTGTTGTTCCACTTTGCATTCATTGGTTCAAAACCAGGATCAAAACTACTACTGTGGTGTACTGGAACGATGCTCTACTGAGCACCCGGCCAGGGTTGGTAAAAATGATTTGACTGGCGAATTGCACCTGGACTGGAAGAACCTATCTAATGGGGACACCATACTTTGAGGCTTCTGAGGGCAGTGACATAACTAGTTATGTGTACCTTCCAGGTACTTTGGAAGCTATGCCTATGGAACTGTTACGAGATACTGGGTACTGATCCATAACACTTGAGTAGGTGGCTCCTGCACTTATCTAAGATGGATCTCATCACCTTGTATGTACCTAGCATTGCTGTGTGGACTGCTCCAAGGACTCCCGAGCAATGCCTGGCATTGCCCTTCTGCATGTGGCTTCCTAGCCTGTATTTTTCTAAGTGAGTATTATGCCAAACGTGGACTAATATAACTTTTCTAAAGCTGAATGTTTACATTTACCTTGGTGAATGTAGCAAAGCCTTCTAACTGGAACTCTATTACATGTATATATACATTTGGAGTAGGGAATGGAATGTTTATAGTACTAGGTCTTCCCATTCAGTAACATGTAAATGGATTCAGGATCCATGTATACCAGACAACAAATGTTATTAGTTTTTTTTCTTCTTCTTAGTTTTCTTCATTTGAGTCTTGCACTTATTAAATTTATGGTATTTTAAAAAGTGTAAACCATAAATAATCCTGAGAAACTAGAGCATACAAAGCATAATATAAAAATTGTAATTGCATTAAAAGCTTGATTACAAGTACATGTATGCCTTTATAAAGAGGTTAGTGAAAGTAATTTCTAATGTACAGTACTTGAAAATAAAATTCATGTCCCTTATGTTTAAAAGAACATTTCCTATTGGACTTCTCTGCACTTGATTTTACAAATATCAAATAGAACACTTACCTGACATTAGGGATCCATTCAATATAAACAAATTTATAAGGTGACTTAAATACCAATACTTAATAATTATGTTAAATTGCCATTTCTCTTCCTGAACTAAACAGATTTAAAAGTGATTCTTAATCCTTTTTTTGGGTCATGAAGATTGAATATATGTTCAGCCTAGACTTCTGTCATTCCTTTTATATTTCAGCTCATAAGTTTAATTTGAAGGAATTTTCTGTTTGGGAATTTCCTAAATTAATGGGCTCTACCAATCATTTATTTCTCCCCTCTCCTTCCCTTCCTTCCATTAATTCGATATTTACTCCAATCCAGGATCTGTTCTAGGCCTTAGTGATGGAGCCGTCACAAAGCAAGCAATCATCTCATTGGTAACCTAGTCATTTCACAACTTTCAAATTACAGAATACAGCAGCAAGAAATAGTACCAAGTTAGAGATATGTGGATCTTTATATTAGAGAGCTTTTTTTTTTGTCCTTTTTGTGTGTGTGATAAACTATACATAAAATTTAGCATTTGCAGGTGTACAGATCTGTGGCATTCAGTACATTGTGCAACCATCACCACCATCCAACTTTTTCATCTTCTCCAACTGAAACTCTACAAATTAAACACTTAACTCCCAGTTCTCCTTTTTAAGTACTTTTAATTTTTCCAAATGAAAGTGATCAGAGCCACACTCTCCTGACACTGTGGTGCTTCAATTACTCATGTGTCAATACTCACCCTTGAGGGGAGGGAGTCTAGGCCCTCTTTAACAGTCTCAATGTTTTCAATTTTCTCTCTCATTGTTAAAGTATGTTACATTCCCAGCATAGAGTATCCTCTCAAATTTACATGCACACAAAAAACCCCTGCAGTATTTGTAGAAATCTGAAAAATCATGCCATGAAAATCTATTCCAGGATTAAATTGCCATCATAAAGAAACATACCTAGATTCACATCACAGTATCCTAGTGAGGACTCATGACTGGTTTGAGTGTTAAGCAACTGCTTTGTTTTTAACCTATGAACACCAAGCAAGGTTTCCCGATTGGACAGCCTTTTTAGGGTCAGTTAAGATTAAGTGTAGGGCAGAACTTAGTCAAACAGAATGCCATAGTATGTATGCATTTTTGTACTAACATCATGTAATCTTTTTTCCCCTCACTTCCATTAGTTTTTTCTCTCACCATATTGTTTTTGAAAACTGTTACCTCAATTTCATTTTGAAATATTTTTGTGGTATAAATAATTCAGAGTAAAGCTTATTTTCCTTTAGTAAAATCTGAACACCTTTTGCTCCAAGAAAAGACCACCCTTTCTTATATTATTGGTGGGAGTTTAAATTGGCAAAACCTGGTATTTCATTTGTATTTTGCTTTCTTAGAAATTACTTAGGCCTTTCTTGTTTTCTATATTCATTACTCACCTTATCTTTTTTACATGCTTTTATTTTTATTATTTTAGCGAGGGGGAGAGATGGAAACATCGGAGCATGTGCTATGACCGGAAATCAAAACTGCAACCTCTTGCCCGGCTGGCATGGCTCAGTGGTTGAGCGTCCACGTATGAACCAGGAGATCACAATTCAATTCCTGGTCAGGGCACATGACTGGGATGCAGGTTGGAGTCCATGTGGTGTGTGCAGGAGGCAGCCAATCAATGATTCTCATCATTGATGTTTCCATCTCTCCATGTTCCCCTGAAATCAGTAAAAATATATTAAAAACACACACACAAAACTGCAACCTCTTGGCTCATAGGGCAATGCTCAACCACTGAACCACACTGGCTGGGTTCATCTTACCTTTTAATGTACATTTTTTAAAAAAAAATATATTTTATTGAGTTTTTACAGAGAGGAAGGGAGAGAGATAGAGAGCTAGAAACATCGATCAGCTGCCTCCTGCACATCTCCTACTGGGGATGTGCCCGCAACCCAGGTACATGCCCTTGACCGGAATAGAACCTGGTACCTTTCAGTCCGCAGGCCGACGCTCTATCCACTGAGCCAAACCGGTTTCGGCTAATGTACATTTCTTAACACAAAAATGCACCAATTTTGACCATTCAATCCACTCAATTTCAGGTTAAGTGGGAAAAAGGAAATTCATATGCCTAAAGCATTGTTTGGCATCAGGAGTGGCCATATTTTGAACAAATAGACCTTTATTTACACTACAGGCCGGTGCACAAAATTCGTGCACTTGGGGATTTGGGGGTCCCTCAGCCTAGCCCAGCCATGGGCAAACTACGGCCCGTTTGAAATGAATAAAACTATTGAAATAAAAGACCGTACCCTTTTATGTAATGATGTTTACTTTGAATTTATATTAGTTCACACAAACACTCCATCCATGCTTTTGTTCCAGCCCTCTGGTCCAGTTTAAGAACCCATTGTGGCCCTCGAGTCAAAAAGTTTGCCCACCACAGGCCTAGCCTGACCCTTCTCACAGTCCCGGAGCCCTCAGGGGATGTCTGACTAACAGCTTAGGCCCACTCCCTGCTGTGGGAGCACACTGACCACTAGGGGGCAGCTCCTGAGTTGAGCGTCTGCCCCCTGGTGATCAATGTACATCATAGCGACTAGTTGTTACGCTGTCGGGCCGAATGTGAGAGGGCACAGGCCAGGCCAAGGGATCCCACCAGTGCATAATCAGAGCCAAGGAGGAATGCAGGAGGTTGGACAGCAGGGGAGGAACCCTGCTGGGAGGGCTCCAGGGCGTGTCAGGCCCACCTCAGTCCCAATCAGCCTGATCCCAGCAGCCAGCTAACCTACTGGTTGGAGCATCTGCCTTCTGGTGGTCAATGCTCATTATAGCGACTGGCTGACCAGTTGACTGTCTACCACTGGTGGTCAGTGTACGTCATAGCAAGCAGTTGAGCAGCTTTAGCATATCATGATTTGGTTGAACAGCCAACTGGCCACGTTGCCGGGAGCCAGTCCATGCTTGCTGTTTCAAGGGACCTGGCATATATGGCATACTGTTCTTAATATGTTTGCTCACCTTCTTGGCACTATGTGTTTTAACCAAGGTCACCTCTCTGAGAAAGGTTGTTTCCCCAGGTAGGGATTTTCCCCTGAAGTTAGGGAGGGAATAAAACCCCTCAACTAAGTGCCAGGTGGGTAATTAATCACTTTAACTATGAACAATCATGCTTAAGCTACATAATCTTTACTCCCTGGAATGGAGATAAGAAACGCCCTAACCTTTGTAATAGAGATTGATAGGATTGAATCAACTGGTATAAATACAGATGTAACCAGACACAGAGACACAGAACTTAGAACACAGAACTTAGGAGACAGAACCTAGGCACAGAACCTACACAGAACGTTCTCTGGAGACAGAAGAACTTCGCTGGAGAGAACATGGCAAAAGATCCTGGACTGAACCTGACTACAGAAATTGGCAAGAGAACCTGACTAGAACCTGGTGACTGAACCTGGCTGGAGAACCTGGACAGAACCTGGCTGGAGAACCTAGCAAGGGAACATGGCTACAGAACCTGGCTGGAGATCCGAAGCAGAACCTCTCTGGAGATCCAGACCAGAACTTGGCTGGAGATCCAGGCTAGAGATCCTGGCTAGGCTGCTGATCAACTGAATGCTGTCTCCGTGTCATTCCTTCTTCGCCGACTCCGTCCACACCTTTGGGGACCCCTGGACCCGCTGGGGCTGGACCCCGGCACCACGTGGCATATTAGGCTTTTATCATATAGGATTACAAATAAAGACTTTCAATTGCCATAATGAAGAGCGCGCTCTCTCTCTCTATTTGTGCTTCATAGTTCTCAGGGTGCTAGGAAATTCAAGTATTCTAAGCCACATTCTAAAAAAAAGCCACGAGTCTTCGAGAATCTATGACAGGAGCTTTTATCCAGAAGTACTAGTATGCATAATGTTCCTGAACTTGTATGTAAAATTGCCGTTTTTCTGCAAGTTGCCTCTCCTGTTTGCTACTTCACAGGATAACTACCACTGTTAGAAAACTGATGCATATTCCTAGAGATTTTATTCTATGCAGAAAGAAATGTAAAAACCTAGTATTTGTATACACAAACTGTTTTACATCTTTACTTTTTCTAGGAAGACAGATTGCACTTTTATCAGATTTTTAAGGGCTCTATGACCATTCTCCCCTCATCCCCCAATCAATAGGAACCACTGTTGTAGGGAATTAGAACAAGTTTTTCTTACCTTCAACCAGTTTAATAATATAGGTAACAGCTCTAGCCAGTTTGAATTAGAGCATCAGCCCATGCACTAAAGGGTCACACGTTCGATTCCAGTTAAGTACACATACCTCAGTTGCAGGCCGGATCCCTGGCCCCGGTTGAGGCACATGTAGGAGGCAACCAATCAATGTGTCTCTCCCCCTTCCTTCCACTCTAAAAACCAATGGGAAAAATATCCTTGGATGAGGATTAACAAAAAAGAAACAAAAACAAGAGGCCCAGAAATACCCCATTTTTTTTGTATATTGCACATCCACATCCATGCAATGCAACACATTTAGTCCTTAAGCCTAATATGTACCCATACATCTATAGCAATATACCCATGCACCCACTTCTGACAACAGCTCCCTTCTATAAAAAAACTTGCAGGATGGTTGAAACCACACCTCCCAAACCCTTCCCCAGCAGGGCCCCGCCCTTAAGGTTATCATCTGTCTTCTCTTGTCCAGTATTTCAGGTATTCTTCTGCCTTGTAAGGCCATTACATTTGCTATTTCCTACACCCAACATACTCTTCCTTCCAGATAAGGCTTCTTCCCTTCCCTTCAGATTTACTTAAATTTCACCTTCTTAGGGAAGACTTCAAAGATTGGTTTATTAAATTTTTATCCCCCCCTTATTTACCTAGTCTCCTTCCCTGCTTTTTCACCATCAACATACATGTAACACACACACACACACATGTGTTTAATTATGTTTATAGTCTCTTCACATGGCTCTTTGCTTCCAGACTGTTGCTAATGTTATCACTTTTTGTTGATATACTTTTAATAACCTGGCTTAAAGAACAAAAACCCTTCAGAGCCAGGGACCAACAAGAAATTGCTTTGTTCTTTGAATAGCCTATATTGGAAAGAAAAACTATGACAAACATTTTGTAGTTTTTTAATTAAGATATCTGAGGTGCTTCAATCCTATAGATCCCATCAATCTATTATACAGATCATAATAATCTAATTTTATATCTGCTTTGGGGGAAGAACAAAGGAGCTCATGCTCCTATACTAAAAAAATATGTTTTTTATTGTTGACAGTATTACAGATGTCCATCTTCTAAACCTTTTCATAAATATCACCTGACACATCAGCTAGATACCTCTTTGCTAAAACACCCTTCTCTTACATTATAGTACAGTCATTTCAGTGTGTTTCCTAGTAGAATGTGGACTTTGTGAAGACATGAACCATGTTATCTTTCCTTCAGCATGGTGCTTGATACTAAATACTCTCAATATTTACAATATGGCCAACAAAAATGGGAGAGTAAAACAAAGGTTTTTAAAGACTGAATAAGAGACAAGTATTTCATTTAGATATAAGCAAAAATGTTAGGAAAAGAAAGGACTGGCTCCCAAATCAATCCAGTTATATTTTCCCTTTGTAACACAATAAAGAGACAGTCCCATTTTCAAAGAAATTAACTTTTATTTGAAAGGAGACTACTCTTCCCCACACATATCCTCTAAGGACTCTAAACTATACAAGAGCCTGCTTAACCATTGTCCCATACCAAGATTTCTAACAGCAAAGTATACAATTGCTCTAAGTAATAAATAATAGTAAGGGTTGTCCTTCACTGATTAAGAGAATACTTAAACTTCAATAAGTACAACACAAAAAAAATCACACTATAAAGTTTGTAAGTCTTAACAGATGTAGTTTAAATAGAACATGTTTTATAGGAGCCCATAAGCTTTCCATCTCAAAGAAAAATGCCCTTTTTAAGGTTATAAATTTTCATTTTTTCAAAAGAAACGACTGTTTTATAGCTTCAAACTTTCTACACTCAACTATTTGACTGCTCCGTGACACCCCAGACAAACCTGACATGACTGAACTACTTTATGTGTTACTATCTTCTCCAAAAGAAAGTTAAAAAAGGAGTTTGTCACAAATGTAGATTTCTAATATAGTATCTAACAAAAAAGAAGCTTTAAAAAGATCATTTCTTTCCTTTTTTGATTAGCCAGAAGTTAATTTTCTATAAAAGCAAAAACAAAACAATAAACAAACCCAAAGCATAACACTGGGGGTTCCTTCCTTTTTTTTTTTTTACTCAAGATGTTTAACTACTCAAAATGACAATTAGAACTTTAAGAGTATAATAAAAGGAGTGTAAAACACCAATGCAATTGACAAAGTGTAGACGCTAAATAAACCAAAGATTTTTTTTCGGATTCCTTTTAAGTAGGAAGGATTAGAAGCTCAGGGAAATCCAGAATTAAACAACAAAAGAGAAAAAGAAAAAGATATCCTCAAATGTAATCATTCTCTTCATCAATAGCGTCCTGGAAGAGAGAGAGAAAAAAAGTTAAAATGACAATTATAGTTTGACTTGCATATAGTAACAGTCACCATATACCCTAATTTTCTAAAACTAACCATTAATTAGAAACAAAGCTGTAGAAGCTTTATTTCTTAATGCTGTAGAAGCACAGAGGACTTACTTGGGCTGTAGGAACGAGATCTTGATCGTGATCTGTATCGGCTATAGTAAGGAGAAGGTGATCTTCTTCTGTAGGAAACAAAAGATTACTTAGCATACACATGATCCACCGAAGCAAATGAAAATAAAAATTCCCATCATTCAAAATAATAATGGACCCAAGATGATAACTATTAAGTTCTCTGTGTGCCAATGATACTAAAACAGTAAGTATATGACACGACAAATTACTAGCAAACACAGGTAATTTATGTATGTATTCAGTTTTGAAAAAATAATTCTTTCCTACTTAAGAAAGGATCATATAAAATCTTTCCAATATTTTTCTTAATACATATCAAACATAAATCAAAAGCACCAAATAATACAACTATCATTTAATTTAGAAACTACAAGTTAAATATTACCTGTATCGGTAATCGTAGTCTTCATATCTGTCATAACCACGCTCATATCCTCTTTCATAGTAAGAATCTCGACGCCTGCCACCTCCTCCGCCTCCACCACCGCCTCCGCCTCCACCACCACCACCACCACCACCACTACTACAAAAAAAGGTAAACATTTGATATCAATGTGAACGATTATTTTCCAGTATCACTTAATACAAAATGGTACTTAAGTAAAATAAAATAGAGGAAGGAGGTGAGAAAAGGCAAAGAATAACCCTTTCATGCCAATTACCTCTATGTCTTAGTTGGCTGCCGCCCATGGTATTCTTGCCTTGGCTTCTTATTCATTACATAAATAACCAGGAAAGATTACACACAACTCTCCAAACTATAAACTGCTCTTCTATTAATGCCCTGCCCAAATCACCAGGATCTTTTCAACAAGGTGAAATGAACTATGCTGGAAAACAATACCAAAACACTAAGAAGTTGCCCAGTCAGTGTGGCTCAGTGGTTGAGTGTTGACCTGTGAACCAAGAGCTCACTAGTTTGATTCCCAGTCAGGGTACATGCCGGGTTACTGCTCGATCCCGTGGTGGGACATTCTGGAGGCAACCAATCAATGTTTCTCTCTCCTCCTTCATCTCTCTAAAAAAAAAAAAATTAAAAAAAAAAAGAATAGAAAGGGAATATTTTAAGAATGTATGATATTTTTCTAATATCTAACACTTTTTCTATCTGTAGAATACCAAGGGCCAGAAATGCAATTCAATAATTTTAATTTATCCTCCTGCGCGCACCCACACACACGCACGCAGTACACCTTTGAACTGCACCAGCCTACTTATACAGATTCCCCTCTCCCCCCACAATAAGTACCTGCACTGATCCATGGCATTTTACTTAGGGCACTTGAGTATCATGGATTTTAGTATCCATAGGGGTCCTAGAACCAATCCCTGGTAAATACTAAGAGAAAACTAAGTTTTCGGAGAGCTCAAAGTTCGATGTGGATTTTTGACTGCACAGGATTTGGTGCACCTAACCCCTTCATTGTTCAAGGGTCAACTGTATATATAAAAAATGATCCAAAGAATATATACAAATTAAATAAATTTCCATGTCAATTGTAGGGAAAATTTTATCGTTTGACTTATCAAAATTTTGTAGATACATCTGGTAGACTTCTGGCTAAAATAGTTTATCTTAGGAAACTTGAAATCTTACTGAGTTGGTCTGCCCATGTAGATGCCTGGTGTAGGTGTGTGTGCTCTCTTGGTGATAGAATAGTCCACACGAATTCTTCTGCCATCCAGCTCCATTCCATTTGCCCTTTCCATAGCCTTTAGAGAAAAGGCACAGTCAGTCATGCATAATTCACCAAGGAGAGACTATCAAAACTGTACTAAAGTTAACACTTTCCATTTGAAATTTCAAAAATTAAAATTCTCTAAACACTTCTTTTTTCAAACAACAGGGGGTATGATTTTACATATGAATCTCTGCTATATGCATGTCAATAGCATTGAGTTTTCTAATGTACACATGGACACTTGCAGGCCTGCGCTGAAAGACTGGGGCAGCTAGAGAGAAGGAACTACACAACTCAGGGGAGCTTGCATAACTCTGGGGATGTAGTGACTAATTACAGGCTGGGCAACTCAAAGCAGAAACTACAATTCAAGTGACAAGTTTAAACTAGTCAAGCTGTTCCTTAAGAACACACTGCCATCTAGTGTAGTGAACCACAAATAGAAAGGAACCTCTACCTCTCAGTAAGTGCTCCTGTCTTATACCTGCGTTTGTATTCCTTTTGACCTTCAACACTAATACCAATAAATACAATAATAATTCTATCATTTTAACAAATTTGCATGAAGTTCTTTGGAACTAACTAAAGTTGCCATTTTCATTTTATATTGCCCCGGAATAAACCTGGGGGTGGGGGTGGGGGAGAAGAATCAAGAGTACAAACAAGTTTCATATTTTAAAAAGTTTTAATTGTTCACACTCTTCAACATTTACTTCAGGTCAGATATCTTGAAATTTCTAAATGTACACCTTTATCCCTTGAGAACAGAAATAAGCTAAGTAGTCCCCCCCTGCCTCCATCTGCAGTTTCAGTTATCCACAGTCAAACTCGGGATGAAAATATTAAAATGGAAAATTGCCGAAATAATTCTTAAGTTTTAAAATTGTGCATGTCCCTTTCGGGATGTGAATTATCCCTGTCCAGCATATCCACATTATATAACCTACTCTACCCACCCCCACCCCCATTAGGCACTTACTGGCTGTCTGGGTTGTCAAATCAACTGTCATAATATCAGTGCTTGTGTTCAAGTAACCCTTATTTTACTGAATAATGCCCCAAAGCATAAGATAGCAATGCTGGCAATTCAAATATGCCTAAGGAAAGCTGTAAAAAGTGCTGCTTTGAAGTGAAAAGTTTGGTCCTGTCTGAGGTTTTAGGCATCCAATGGGGTCTTGGAACACCCCCCGTGGATGGATAAGGGGGGACTGCTATATGTAACAGTAAAACATACTGACAAAACATTAGAATGCCTGTTATATAAAGGACTTACAACCTGAAGCATTATTTTGTTATGACTTTTATAAGCACACCACCAATACTTTGGGACTGTTAGTTCTATGCTGTGGGTGGCTATCCTGTGCACTGTAGGATGCTTAATATTATCCCCGGCCTCTATCCACTAGATGCCAATAGCCTCTACTATTTTTAAGAGATATGCTAACATGTATTATGATTATGTTGTAATTAAGCACTGTTGATATATAGAGCAATAATCTATGTATCCAACTACTGACTGTCACATGTAAAATGGTACAAAGAAGAAATGCTAATACTTGTCATTTGTTAAAGTTTGAAAAAACCTTAACAATGAGCTTCTAATTCCTTAAAATGGAGTTTTCTAACTCAAGTCACTATAAACTTTTAGTATAGAGAAAGCAAGCCTACTGCTTCCTTTATAATCCAATACCTATTACATTAGAATAGTACTATTTCAAATCATCCTGTTAGGCAAATTAAGAATGGCACCAAACAAAAAATAAAAGGTACTAATAACTCTTTTAGTCTGACTGATGTATCTATGAACCAAGAGGTCATGGTTCCATTCTTGGTCTGGGCACATGCCCAGGTTGTGGTCTCCATCCCCAATAGGGGGTGTGGAGGCAGCCAGATCAATGGTTCTCTCTCATCATTGATGTTTCTACCCCTCTCCCTCTCCTTTCCTCTCTCTGAAATCAATAAAAACATTTTTAAAAAATACTAATTCTTTTAGTGTATTGTTTTTCAACTAGAGGCCCGGTCAACAGATTCATGCACCGGTGGGGTTCCTCAGCGTAGCCTGCTTTGATCGGGCTGAAACCCGCATCCAACATCCCCCGAAGAATGTAGTAGAGCGTGTAGTGGCAGGCGGTTGGGGAGGAGGCACTCCTGCTCATCCAGCTCCGACACATCCTGGTCAGCTGAGTGATGTTCCAACTGTAGGAGTGCACTTACTACCAGGGGGCAGCTCCTGCATTGAGTGTCTGCCCCCTGGTGGTCAATGCGCATCATAGCGACTGGTCCACCAGTTGACAGGTCACTTAGGCTTTTATATATATAGATTATACAACAGAGTAACATGAATATTAAGAGAATAGAAAAACAAAGCTGTGTATCTATACATGGGGAGCTAGACACAAAATTAAACAGATTAAACCTAAACATCATAATTCTAAAAAGTCAATTGTATCACCTGCTTTGAACATGAATAAAGCTTATTAAAAAGAAACACTTCACATTTTTCCATTAACTCAAACATACATCTCACTTTACAAGGCCGGATTTCAATAAGGATATACTATACTAGAAGTGAAACTGGCCACATTTATGGAACTGGGAGTCGATTAATCAACTTTTAATAGCAACTCAATACTATAATCATGTATATCAGAAAATGTTCAAAAGGACAATTATAAAAACAAAATTACCTCCTTTGAGTCATCTATTCTCTCAAAATAGACAAAAGCAAATCCTCGTGATCGTCCAGTTCGCTGATCATAAACCACATTGACACCACTCAATGGTCCATATCGAGAAAATACTTCACGAAGATCTCTCTCTGTTGTATACAAACTGAGGCCAAACACTCCAAGACAAGTGTTGGGATCTGGATTTGCCTGTTGAATAAAGATGTCGTTTAATTTTAAGCTCCAAATTAAAATAAATATTAAAACAGAAATACTATGCTTAGAACACCTTACCCAAAGACTATACTGTTTCAAGTGACTTGAAAATAATTTAAGAGGAAAATAAACCAATGAGTTATATCCTACAGTTTACAATAACACTCCTGCCTTCTTCTTCTTCTTCTTTTTTTAAAATATATTTTATTGATTTTTTTTACAGAGAGGAAGGGAGAGGGATAGAGAGCCAGGAACATCGATGAGAGAGAAACATCAATCAGCTGCCTCCTGCACACTCCCTACTGGGTATGTGCCCGCAACCAAGGTACATGCCCTTGACCGGAATCGAACCCGGGACCCTTCAGTCCACAGGCCGATGCTCTATCCACTGAGCCAAACTGGTTAGGGCAGGGGTGGGGAAACTTTTTGACTCGAGGGCCACAATGGGTTCTTAAACTGGACCGGAGGGCTGGAACAAAAGCATGGATGGAGTGTTTGTGTGAACTACTATAAATTCAAAGTAAACATCATTACATAAAAGGGTACGGTCTTTTTTTTTTTTTTAGTTTTATTCATTTCAAACGGGCCGGATCCGGCCTGCGGGCCGTAGTTTGCCCATGGCTGGGTTAGGGCAACACTCCTGCCTTCTGTGGAATAAACTTCAGGTTGTAGCCTGAAAAAAACAAAAACTCCACTCTGTAGCCCAGCAATTTTCAGAATGCATACTAAGAATTCATCCTTAGTTTAATGCCATATTTCTAGTTTATTCAAATGTTTTACATCCCTATAGATGAGTACTCAATCAGACTTTATCTGCAATTGCTGATTAGACTCCCCACTGCCCAATTTCATTCCTTAGTAGATGCACATGGCAGTCTGCAGTATCACATGGGAGAAGCACAGCATAGTAGTTAAGCACAGGAATACTAGTCAAGAGTTTGGTTGAAATCTGTACTCTGCCAGTTAGCCAAAAACAAAGCTCTATTGTCACATATTCAAGACTCAACTTATCCATAACATGGCAACTTGCCTCACAGATGTTAAGAATATTAACTGTATTAAAGAATTCTGCACAGTACTCATATTATGAGTGCTGGCTATTTCTATAGTTTTTGGTATTTATTTGCTGTCTACCCACTAACTGCCATAAAACTTTTAATTTCATTATTCTCAACTCAGATTATGCTTTCCATTTTAGTTTTGGAACATACCATTTCTCTCCAAATTTCATCTCTTTAAAACTACTCAAGAGTCAAGGAAAGAAAATATACTTAAATGTACATTAAATAATATCCATACCCTCAAGGATTCTTCTTAAGTACTACTTTTTTTTTAAATTAAAAAATATGTTTTTATTGATTTTCTTTAGAGAAGAGGTAGAGGGACGGTGAAATAGAAACATCAATGAGAAACATGGCCTCCTGCATGCCCCCTACTGGGGACTGAGTAACCAAGCTGGCATGTGCCCAGACTGGGAATTGAACCAGTGACCTCTTGGTTCATGGGTTGATACTCAACCACTGTGCAACACTGGCAGGCTTGAGTACTACTTTTTAAACCATGGTCTCACTCTCATAAAGCAAGATATTATGCTATGACTAAAAACATATTAAAGATAAAATAAGTTCATTAACTTTTATAAACCACATACCCTGCTGCCTGTATGTCTTCTCCGGTTGGACATTGGAGAATGACTTCGGCTCCTTCGACGCCGGTATTCTGGTGTATATGACCTACTTCGAGATCGTCTCCTATGAGAGTGAGAATGGGACCTGGATCGGCTGTAACGTCTATGAGAATGCCTCCTTGACCTCGACCTGGGAGAGAAATAAATGCAGGTAATACTTAAACAAATGGCTAATGCCAAGGACCTATATATATATCCCTGTTTATTCTCAGCTCCTTACTGAAGAAAGGGTAGTCTTCCTCTTGTTCTCTTAATCATTACAATCTCCTCCTTGTTCTCAGTCTATCCTTTCTCCATTCTCTCTTTTCACCTTACCTTATAAGCATTTTAAAGTTCTGCTTTCTTTTAAAAACAAAATAAAAAACAAACAAACAAAGCCAAACCGGTGTGGGTCAGTGGATAGAGCGTCAGCCTGCAGACTGAAGGGTCCCGGGTTCAATTCTGGTCAAGGGCATGTACCTTGGTTGCGGGCACATCCCCAATGGGAGGTGTGCAGGAGGCGGCTGGTAGATGTTTCTCTCTCATTGATGTTTCTAAATCTCTATCCCTCTCCCTTCCTCTCTGTAAAAAATCAATAAAAAATATATTAAAAAAACAAAAAACAACAAAAAGCCCAACTACCACTAGGAAGGAAATTCTGCAATATTCAACACAGATGAAATATGAGGGCATTATGCTAAATGAAACAAGTTACTCACAAGAAAACAAATACTGTATAACTCCATTTATATGAAGCATTTGGTAGTCATAGTAAAATGGTCATTGCCAGGGGACAGGAGGAGAGAATGGGAACTCATGGTTTAAGGGGTATAGTTTCCGTTTTACAACAGATAAAAAGAGTTATGGGGATGGATGGTGGTGATGGCTGCATAACAATATGAAATGTATATAACATCACTGAGCTGTACATTTTTATTTTTTTAAGGATATTTTTATTGATTTCAGAGAGGAAGGAAGAGGGAGCGAAACATCAATGATGAGAGAATCATTGATCGGCGGCCTCCTGCACACCCCCTACTGGTGATCGAGCTTGCAACCCGGGCATGTGCCCTTGACTGGAATGGAACCCAGGACCCTTCAGTCCGAAGGCCAATGCTCTATCCACTGAGCCAAACCAGCTAGTGCACTGCACTGTACATTTTAAAATGGTTATGGTTGTTACGTGTATTTTACCACAAAAGAGACAAAACAAACTATTAACACCACAATAAAATCCTTTGTTTTTTTTAAATATATTTTATTGATTTTTTTTCAGAGAGGAAGGGAGAGAGATAGTCAGAAACATCGATGAGAGAGAAACATCGACCAGCCGCCTCCTGCACATCCCCCACCGGGGATGTGCCCGCAACCCTGGTACATGCCCTTGACCGGAATCGAACCTGGGACCTTTCAGTCCGCAGGCCGACGCTCTATCCACTGAGCCAAACCGGTTTCGGCATAAAATCCTTTGTTGAATCACTTATTACCTCTTTAATATAGTACTATATTCTTCCTTTACTCTTAAGTATCATTTCCTTTCCAATCTTTCTTTAGCCGCTGCAATCTAGCATCTACTAAATTAACCTAAAGGCAATTCTAATCTAATGGTCTTCATTTCTTTAAGCTTTCAAGAGCTTCTCCATCTTTCCACTGCTGATTCCCTAGTTTGTTTCCTACTTTGTTGAGGAGGTAAGTGATAGGGACTCTTAATCACCCAGGGATTTCTCTCCCTCCCCTCCAGCTCCCTGCCACTACATCTGACCAGAATTCCACCCTGGACTTCAGTCAGAATCTTCAGGTAAAGAATGTAGATGGAATGTGAATCTTGAAAAAGCTTCTCAAATCATTTTGATAACCAGCCCAACAAACTTACATCAGCTTTCTCTGTACTAAATTACATGCCAAGACAATTATTTTGTTGTGCAAGTATTACTAAAATAAAATAAGAAAACTAATGCTCAAATGTCAAGCACATTTCAATCAACTGACATTTAATTTGTTGTAATAGCTAGCTAGTATCTGATAGATTGAGTTGAGATAATTCTACCTTATCTAAGTCTGTATCTAGAATGTATTATTCAATCCTAAACTCCATTACTAAGCAGTTTGAGAAAACTACTTCATAATTTTTGAATCATTAATAAAATGTCTATATAAAATGAGGTAAAAATAAGGGATTTTGGAAAAAACAAACACTACTTTGCCCTGAAAAACCCTAAAAAAGCATTTTAAGTATTATTTTAAACACACATACCTGGATTTTGATCTTGATCGAGAATGGGATTCAGAATGTTTGGAAACCCTTGATGGACTACGAGATCCTGACCTGCTCTCCGATTTTACGCGAGCAGGAGTTCCCATTGGAGATTTTGACTGAGAGCGAGACTCCTAACAAAGAAGACAGTATTACAAATGGCACTGGTCAAGTAGATGCCTAACACCTAACATTTAAAGTACCGTAATTATTTATATTGATTGCTCCTGAAAAAACAAATGGTTAGGCAACACCCTCCAGAAAAAATTTCAACTCATTAATAACCCATTGTTAATACTGCTAACTGTCCTCAATAATTCCCTACTTGAACCAGATCACCAATTCTCTATTAACTAAGTAATCATGCAAATTCATCTACAACTTGATCATACAGACACTGGAACATAAACCATACATTTACTTAACCTAGGACCCATTCATTCTTCCAGATTCTTTTAATTCTACTTCACTCTTGCTTTCTACTTCTCTTCATTCTTCATTGAGTTTTTCATTTTTCATACTTCGTGTATTCTTCCCCAATTCAAACAATTCAAAATAGCCTTAAAAAAATATTCAAGTGCTTCTATCTGACCAATCTTCTGTTCAATTTTTTCCCCCATTCAATTTTAATTTTCTGATCTTTAATACTTTTCATTAGCCTTCTTTTATCTTGATTTATCTTCCACATTCTTGGAAAAAACTCTTCAATTTCTTCACGAACATTAACCTTAATGGAAAAAGAACATTTAGTATATTTAAGCACGTGGGGATTATAAAACTCTGCTGGAGTTCAGAATGTTATCTACCAAATGGAAAGCCAGCAGGTAAAGTGCAAATAACTAGTTTATTTAAAAAACAATTTTATAATCTTTAAAACTGCTCAAAAGTCTAGTTTCTAAAAATTAGGGAATTCTGAATTTTTCTAAATGTTTTTACCATACTCTTCACCCTCCTCCCCTTTCATGTTTCATCCTAGTTCCTAAAATGTGAACAATTTTAATGTGAATACTTAATTCGAGCATAAATCTAACATGAACTATAATCCCCGACCTACATTTTCACTAATTTATAACCTGAAGAATAAGCTTTCACTAAGCCATGCAAAGCATCCTACCCTGAAATATTTGCACACACCTATCTAAACTCAAACACTGCAGGACACATGCTAAGGTTCAAAGGAGTAGAAAAAAATTAGTACAATTACTAACACCTCCCAATTTTGTTTGACCTATCTTTGCTTACTCCGACTTAACCAGGAAGATAAGTTCTGACAAGCATTCTGAAAAAAGTAAGGGGAAAAGCATGAAATTCTTAAAATTCCACCACCCCCCTTGTAAATTCCTAATATATGTATATTTGCACCTGTGGCATTTAAAAACTCTATATTACCCATTAAGTATCATATAGCACAAGAATTTATCACAAAATTATAACATGGTCTTTATTTTTTATCCCACCTCCTTTTGTTCATAGTTTTTGCAGGTTTTATGCAGCTATGCATTATTTATACTCCCCCTTCAATGACTATATCCTATACCAGAAAACTGGCTTCTGAAAAAGTTGAAATTAAAAACAACTACTTTCCAAATCAAACAATTTCAAACTAAAAGACTTCCTACCATGCAACCTGCTTACAACTTTTCCTTTACATTTAACTTAATGTCAAAAACTGTACTAATGCTGCTATGCATATTTATTTTTTCAGATGAAAACAAAACTGAATATATTTAGCTATCTACACAATATCTCACATACTCTCTAAATTTCTGGACAGAAGCCTGGAGCAGGAACAGCAATTTAGGCCGTTTGATTCTCTGAAACTGTAAAAGCAGCATATTCAGTACTTTAAAAAGGGGTGGGGGACACAAATAATTTGCTTGTAATTGCAGTCTCACAGACTGGCTCACTAACTACGCTGATTTAAGAATATCTTCCCCTCTCTCTTTTTGCTTTCCTGTCTATAAAACAAATCCTCTGGTATAACATTCATTTATACTACTGTAGAATAGTAGTAGGTGGAACAGTGCCTATGAACATCAGCACAGCCCTTGTTTATCAGAAGGCTTTGTGCTCTGTGACACCATAAAACTTTCCATTTTACTAGGACAGAAATAAAAATCCTATATATTAAAACAACAAATTTATTCTTAAATGTTTATGTGAAGCTTTCTAGTAAAGGATAAAAATGTTAAGGCACAAATATATGTGTATATTTCATTTTCAAATGTTCTCTCATCAGCATGACTAATGGTTGAAAATTATTCAGTGGTAATGAAAATTACCACTTCTTAGAAACTAACATAAATAAGGTAATCAGTAACATCTTAAATTTTAAATCCCAGTGCTGGCATAGCTCATTGGGAAAAATGCAATTTTCCTTTTATTTGCTAACAAAGTATTAAGACAGGTCAGTATCTTTTCAAAAGACATTAGCATATTTTTAAAGAAGACTTGCTTTTTATTATCCAGTGTTACAAATATCTAACTTCCTTTGTTGCCTATCCTTCAATTTTGTTTTAGCAGGGAACCTAAATCTGCATACATTTTTTCATAGAATCATTCAAGGTTAAAAAACAGTCCTCTTAACTCCCATTAACTCCTAGTTTCAAGGCTGTTACTATTGGTTTACTCTCCCCAAAACAATGTATAAACTCGAGACTTTAAAAAAATAAATCAATACTCATCAGTACACTTAACCTAAAAAATAAATTATAAGGAAAAAAAAAACACACAAAAAATGTAAACTATATAGAGAAAAAAATTAAAATAAAATACACCTTTAATTCTTCAAAATTTTTATAATACTAAAAAAGGCCTGTCCTAAGAACTAGTTGTTAATAGTCTTCACACACAGAAAAATGGTCATTATTAATATTTACCATTTTAAAGCAACTTATTTCTCCAATGCTAGTGCCAAATAAATGTCGTTTTCACTGAACTGTACATTAGAAACCAGGCTACAATGAGCCCTTTATGGACAAATGCTACATTTCCTTTTTTACCTTTGACTTGCAACCAAATCATATCACAAATTTTAATGTAAGTCTTAAATAGGCTTCCATTCCATCATAACCACTATAAATCAAAAGCCAAGCAAAAAGTCCTCACCGCACAACCTGCTCAAATAACGTGTTTGTTCTTTTAACTTGTTTACTATCAAGGTACCTCTGCTGGTAGCTGGACATAGCCTCCTCTCCCATCGCCCCAAAAAGGAAGAAGCTAACCATAAATATTAAGGAAGTTACGAGTATTCAATAAAGCCATCTAGGAGCCATCTTTCTTTTCTGTGTTAAAATACAATTGTATTTTACATATTGAAAATAACTGCAACAACCACATACTACTATTTTAATCAGGAAAATGGGTTATTCAATATATGCACACATTGCAGAACACAATTTCCACAGCAAGCAATAACTGCAGTGCTTTTTAAAAAAGCTGGTTTCATATTATAGGTGAAAAAATTTACACCAATAGATGCTTAATACTTAAACACATAATCCAATATAAATGCTACACTGTAACCCATACTACTGCTATGGCAAGGTAAACTCTATGCCAAGTAATAGTGGCAAGTTTACACAATTCAAATCTATATGACTAGAATGTAAACTTTTAAAATAAACTTTCTCAAAATATATTTCACCACTATTTTATGAAGGTGGGTATCTATTTCCATAGAAATACACTAGTGCATTTAGGTAAATTGTATGTCCAAGGGAGGGGGCGCTTAAATTACCCAAATAACTTATATTGTACTGCACCAAGAACCTCACTCTTTAGGACATATGAAAACCTGCTTTCACTCAATTCTTTCATTTCAGTCGACAGAAATAGCAGTTCTGTCTCCTTTCTCGAGTATGATAGGCTGCTTCTTTTACAGACTCCTAGGCTTATAAAAGTCCCTAACAACTATTAGAGCAATTCCTTAAAAAAACAAACAAAAACCCCTAAATTCTCACATTAGCTATTTTTAAATGATTTCCCTATCTTTAAGGTTATACCTATATGATGTATTCTGAATGAGGTTAGAGTGGTCTTTGTATCTGCAAAGACTCACAGATATTTTAAATGTGGCTCGTAAACCTGCCAGCTTATATGCCATCATCAATTAAATCCAAAAAGCTAGTGTACTAAGTGACAATTTCAAAGGCATAGAAAACAACTTTATAAGAACTAAAAAGGTTTCGGTATAATAAAGGCAGTAAACAGCAACTAAAAGCAGACTACTAAAATAAGAACCTGTCATAGTACTCTCTACTTATGTTCTCATTTTCTAATGTCATGAAGTACTTATGAATTTGAATAAGACTAGGGCCTTAGTTTCAAGGAAAAATAAACTTTTCCTTCTACTTCAGATGGGTCAGGCCTAGTCACATCTTTCGTGAAAATTATGAGACAATAAGGACTACACACAACTATACATGGCAGTAACTTAGAGGAGGGGAGGAAAAAACCACATTTCCTTTCATTATTCACCTCAACTTTCTTTCACAGGGTTTACTGATTCTTTTTCCCACTTGATCTTTGCCATTTTCTCACCTCCACTTGTCTTGCTAAATCTGTTATGACATAGGAACATTATCAGTATTAATTCAGCATGTAAACATATACCTTTTACAAAGGTTCCATGGTTAGTTATTTGATATCTAAGCACCCACTGATATTACAAAGAGTTTTCACACTGTCTGGCAAGTTCTACGAAATTATTATGCTAATTATTCATGGCTATTTCACACTTGTTATATCCTAGGTAAATAACTAGTTCATTTACAAAATCAAGTCCATAAGTTTATTTGTATTTTTAATGGAGCTCATTCATAAATATTTAAATCTCTTAATATTAGTTCAGGTCCCAAAACCGAACTAATTCTCTTTCAGAAATGGTACAAATATTAAGCAGCATCTATGACAAATCTGTAAAATTACAGTTATGCTCTGTGGCTACAATTAGTTGCATTGCTCCTTTAAAAAATGCTACCTTCTACTTATATTGAGCAAATTAGTACCCTTCAGTGAAAGAAATCTCAAATGTAAAAATCTGAGCATTAAAATTAGATGATCCCTGCCGGGTAGCTCAGTTGGTTATAGTGCTGTCCCAATAGGTTCAATCCCCAGTCAGGGCACATACAAGAATCAGCCAATGTATGCATAAATAAGTGGAACAACAAATTGATGTCTCTGTTTTTCTCCACCTCACTCTCAAATCGATTAATAATAATTAAAAAAAAAACAGATAACAATAGTACTTAATTTTAGGAAGAAAACCCAAGACAAATAAGACTGTATCAAGTTTAATACAACGCCTACTATAAGAAAGGAAGCTTTATCCTTTTCTAATAGGTTGATGTGATGAGAGAGGAAATTAAATTTCTGAAAAAACTGAACTGAAAGCTAAAGTGCGGACATTTTATCTATAAAATAGGAAATCAATTTTATTTACATTATTTTAAACTTTTATCAACAGAAAAGTAAAAAACCGAGTTTTAGGTTTTTTGTTGTTTATTTTTTATTTTTAAAAGGAGCCAGTCACCAAGCTGGCTTTTGAATGATGTAGTCACTGCCTCTATTATTGCAAATCAGGTTTCAGATAAGAAATAAATCTTCCCCTATTTCTGCTATTCAACAAAATATCAACAAATTTTAATTCCCAAATTGGTACAGATGAACTTGTGTTTTGCTCTTCATTTGTATTATTTAGTCAATCACACACACACACACACATATATATGTGTGTGTGTGTGTATATATGGAACCCTAGGAGTCTCTTAAGAAAATAGGAGTAAGCTCTAAAAAGGGGGGCAGGAATAAGTATTATTTTTCCTCTTTAAATGTACTTTAAAGCATAGACAATTGTGGAATTATAAGATGGGCTTCCACACAATAATCATTAACCTCTATTAAAAACATCAGGGCCATTGTATGAGAATATAATTGAACTCAATATTTTTCTAAGTTTCATTAAAAAAAATCTAGGGGAAGAGAGGAATAAAAATAAGTGAAATAAGAAAAGCTTAATTTCCATTCTCCTTAATTTCTCTAAAGGACATTAAGATTTCTTGAGATGGAAATCCCACTTTTAGTTGAAGCTGTGTGAAACACACAACTCATTCTTTTTTTTTTCTTCTTTTTTTTTCTCTCATTCTTTTTAAGACCCACAAAGCCATAGCTCAAGTGCCAACTCCCAGCTCCAAAAGACATTTTCACTGAAAATACTTCTGTTAACGTGATATACATGTCCCAAGCAAATTGTTTTAAAGAACCTATTTTATGAGCACCACTATTCTCTTGGAGCCCTTAAAAATGTCTCATTCTTAACATCCCACTGATGTCCTGTTTAGACCAAATTTTTCATAATTTCCTTCCTAAAATATATTTTTTAAAATACATTTTTAAAAATTGATTTCAGAGAGGAAAGGAGAGGGGGAGAGAGAGAGAGAAACATCAATGATGAGAGAGAATCATTGATGGGCTGCCTTTGAATGTCTCCTTCGAGTGCCCTGACCAGGAATTGAAAGGTGACCTCCTGGTTCATAGGTCCATGCTCAACCACTGAGCAACTCCAGCCAGGCCTAAAATACTTAAACTGTGCCCTGCTGCTCTTCCTGTACCAGTCTCTTTGTTCTTTGCTAAAATCTCTTTCATTATGCCACTCCCAGAATTAATAATCCATAGATGGCTCCTCACTGCATACTGGATTAAATCCAAATTCATAAATTTGGAATTCAAAACCCTCCATTATCTGACTGCATATATTTAGTCCATCTATCACCTGTCACTATTCCAGCAATCTATTCACTCACTGTCACATCTATACCATCAATATTCATTTCCCTTACCAAAAGATCCAAAGTAAGTTCCATATAGTAGGTAGAGCTCTCAGAACCGCTCGGCACCATTTTCTGAATTCCTTATTAATTCTATCACACAGCACTTGCTTATGTACTTCACCCAGATTTGAGCTGTCAGTCAACCCAAATAAGACTTCAAGCCCCCCGACCCCCAAACATCTGTTTTTATTGTAAGCATGTTTTTATAGTAAAAAGGCAGCAGCAGATTCTCAACAGTTTCACCTCAGGCAGAAGGGAATTTTGGTTAGCTAAGTCTTAGGGTTACTCATAACTAAATTGAGTCAATTATATTTTCTTTCCTAAAGTTCTTTTACTCCAGTACTTTAAAATGAAAGAGACATTAATCCATAATGGAAAATTAAGCTCCTGTAACTGTGTTTAGCAAAATCCACTAATGGCTCAGAGGCCCTGAAGTACATGCACTCTTTAAAAAAAAAAAAGTAAACAACATAGTGTTGTATGAGCAAATAACTGGGATTTGTACATCTCAGATTCCTGGCTGCATGGTCTTCTGGGTTTCAGTATTTTATTTTAAAAATATATTTTTATTGAATTTCAGAGAGAAGGGGAGAGGGAGTAAGAAACATCAATGATGAGAGAGAATCATTGATAGGTTGCCTCCTGCAAGCTCTCCTACTGGGGATGGAGCCTGCAACCCAGGCATGTGCCTACACCTGGAATGAATGGTGGACTCCTGGTTCATAGCAATGGTCAACCACTGAGCAACAGTGGCCGGACTGGGCCTCATTTTTTAATTTCTAAAATGATCAGAGTACTGCAGCCCTTAAATGAGAAGTAAATGACAAAGCATGTCAACATTTTTGGGGGAGTGGGTATAGATTCTAAAATTCTATCAAAATACAAACCCTTAGTATTATCCCTGTTTTTTAAAATGTGTTCTGAACTCTCTAGAAAGTTGCCCTCGAATTTTAAGTATCTTCTCAGTAAGATGGGGGTAAATATGTGCTGTTTATTCTGTAGATAAAGCAAATGAAATCTAAATACTGACCTATCAGTTTTCTCTAACTTATTTTAGTAAAAAAAGTTTGAAATATAACAATTACTTAAACATCTTGAAATCCTTTTTTGAGCCTTTGTAAATTTAGATACAAAGACAAGAAAACAATTGTATTCTATAAAAACTGCTGGTTGTGGTTAGATAATCATTGTACTTTAAAAACCAAAAGCACGAGTGAATTGCTTTAAGAAAATGTAAATCCTCAGAAAAGCTTCTGGCATTCTTCTAATTCCTTAACCAATTACAAATAAAACAATGCCCTCAAACTACGTTAAAAAAAAAAAAAAGTAACACATGAGCATGGACTTATTCAGAGTTCACGCATACTAAAATACTTGGGTATCATGAAAAAGTATTTCCTATGACCACAAACACCACAAGTGTAAACACTCTTTTTCTATTAAAACAAATTAATGCCTACATACATTTTAGATTAAAATTGGGTGGGAATCTTACATATATTACATATATAAGGTGGGAAAGGCGACAAGTATGTTAAACTAAGAACTTAAGGGAAACAAGATTCCAAATAGCAAGTCCTCTTCCCCACAAACCAAATCAAAA
Organism: Myotis daubentonii; assembly: GCF_963259705.1. Taxonomy (NCBI): domain Eukaryota; kingdom Metazoa; phylum Chordata; class Mammalia; order Chiroptera; family Vespertilionidae; genus Myotis; species Myotis daubentonii. The sequence continues at coordinate 62,234,280 of NC_081849.1, forward strand.
CAAACATTAAAAGAATTTTTTGTGTGCCAAATAATCAAAGAAAAGATTAATGGATAGAATTATTTCCAATAACTACCTAATTAATAGCTTACAACTACCACCAAATGACTTTTAAAGTTTGCTGGGACAAGCCAATACCCCATCCTAAAAAATGAGCACTTCACTCATTGATATAGATCCTCCAGATTAGATTTGTAAACATTCAATCTTATAGGAATTAAAAAGTCTTTTTGTTTATAATCTACTTAAGTCTCCTTCCTTAAAAAGAACAAAAGCCTGATGTAACTGTCCGGTTCCAGGTGTTGATAGTATGAGCTTCTAAAAGACAAACTTCAATCCGGCCAGCACACACCTGCAGTGTTTTCACGCGTTTCCCCTAGTGACCGCGATACCAACACAACAGAGGAAGCACGTTGCCCGGGGGGTTGTGTTTTCAGGGTTTCACACTCACTCGCTCCCACCAATTTCCACCTCGAATGGAAACACAACGCAAGCCCCGACAAACGTGCTAGTACACTTAAGCTTAGAATAACATCTCTCCGCGACGTTTATACTCATCGACCCAGGAGAAGCTTCGCGCCCCCTTTGCTGATGGAGGACAGTATACACCGACTCGCTATTTTAAAAACACCGAGCCATGAAATCCTTTCAGTTATGTAAGATTAGGACACAAGATTCCCCCCCCCCCCCGCCACACACACTTTTTTGTTTGTTTGTTTTACCCTAAAAACCTGCAAAAGGAGTGGTCAATTTTTAGATGAAAGGTCACAGGAAGAGAAAAAGCATTAGAAGCTGAGATATAACGAAGAGGGGGAAAAACAACAGCCCAACATCAAGGAATCAGAAAAAAATAAATAAGGCGTTACAGCATTTCCACACTCATTTCGGAAGGCGAGGCGAGGCGAGGCGAGAAGGGGCATTGAGGGGGAAGGGGGCTCCCGGCGTAGCTCTCCCCGCACGGCTCTCGCCTTAAGGACGCTTAAGGGTCGTTGCGGTCGTTGACTAACCACTTCCTGGGGCTCGTCCCACCTTCCACCTCAAGGCTTTCGCCTTTAGAGACGCAGCGCCGCCGGTCCCAGCAGAGCCGCGGCCGCCCACTGCAACAGAGAGCCAAGGAGACACAGGCCCCAGCGCGGGGGTCCTGCCCGGACGGCAGCCCCGCGCACGTTCGACCCCGAGACCCTCGGCGATGCTCGGGGTCGCCAGAGAGGCCACCGCGGGAAGCACCTACCACACTGTCCGGCCGGCCGGGACCGCCCCGCCGGCTCCGCCCGCCCCACCGCCACGGGGACCCGCACCTCGGGGGGTGGCGAGAAGGGAGGGCGCGCTGCCGGGGGACATCGGACCCAGGGGTCCGGGTCTCACTCGGTCTCCCCCAAAAAAGGGGCACGGGGCTGCCCGTGGTGTTTGGGGCACGAGTGGAACCCAGAAGCCATCTTGGGAGGTGAGGAAGCAACCGCGCCGGCTCCCGAGGCTGCGCCCCGCGCGCGGACTCCCGCAAAACTCCCTGCGACCGCGTCTCCCCGGTGAAACCCCGAGCATCGGGCCGTCGCCGAAGACGGCTCCCGCGGCTTTGTACTCACTCTGCCCTCGAAGTTGTTCTCCTCTACATCACTCATGTCGGCCAGGCGCTCCCCAGAACTAAGTAAGAGACAAGTTTCGCCTTGAGGACCGGAGACCTAACTAACCCGCTGACCGGAGCGTGGGGAGAAGGGAAGAGTCGGCGACAACGGCCGCCCCACTCCACTCCCACTCGGTCGCAGGTTCCTACAAGATGGCGCCGGCGCCGCCGGAAACCTTCTGGCCGTCCCAGTGCGCAGCGTAAGGGGGCGGGTCACGTCGTGACGTCACGACGCCCCGCCCCCAGCACGGCTCCCTTGCCCGCGGGCCCAGCGGGGGGCTGGCGTGTGCTCCGAATCCGGGCGCGTTGGAACCTGGTTCCCTGCCCCGACCTCCAAACTTCAGAACCCGTTCTAATGCGTCCGTCCTTTTGAAGGTTTTCAGGCATCGGGTGAGCTTTTACTGGCCGTAGCACTTTTACATGTTTTCCAAGCGGATTCTGATGGCACAGAACAAACTGGGAGCGTGTATAATTAGTTAATAGGCTTTTATTTTGGGGTGTTTTCAGCACTATTACCTTTCTTCAACATTTGTGCATTGTACTAAACAATCGAAGAAAAGATTAATGGATAGCAGAATTCCTTCCAATAACTACCTAATAGCTTACAACTACCGTCAAATGACTTTTAAAAGTTTGCTAGGACAAGCACTACTAAAAATGAGCAATTTACTCATATCTATCCTTCAGATTGTATTTTTAAAAATCCAATCTTAAAGAAATTAAAAATAGTCTTTTTGTTTATAATCTATTTAAATCTCTTTCCTCAAAAAAGAACAAAAGCCTGATTTAACTGTGTGGTTCCAGGTGTTTATATTGAGAGAGAGAGAGAGAGAGAGAGAAACACTGACTTGTTGTTCCACCCACTTATGCATTCATTGGTTGCTTCATGTATGTGCCTTGTAAAGTGATGGAACCCACAACCTTGGCACATTGGGTCGAAGTTTCAACCAAACAAGCTACCTGGCCAGGGCCCCTACTAAATTTTGTTTTAAATATTTCCTTACAGCTTCATAACCAAGATCTCCCAAATTTATATGCTTGATTCCCAATCATGGTAATAATTTCTTGTGACTGAGCTTTATTTGTATTTTGCAGTTTTTGAGATTAATTTCCTTATAAAAATGTTTTTCCCATAACACTTTTTGACATGGACCTTCAACAACAGTTCTATGTTAGGAAATTTAACTAAACATTATTAAGATTGCTACCCCTTGGCAGATTTCAAGATTTCAAAACCTCTATTGATAAAGCTAAACATATAACATTTGCCTTTAACAAAAGCTGTTGAACTTTATGGGGGAAATCAGGCTGATATGATTTAAACCTCCTAACACTATTAAAGGAGGCAACCAGACATGATACACCTCTTCATATGATGCATAGTAACTACACAGCACCTTCTATGAAGTATTGTGATCCTCCAGATTGAACTCAAAGCTCATTAAGCCTTACTTAGATATAACCAACAGTTAACAGGTAATACAGGGCGTAGAGAAATAAGTTTAAAAACATACACCAAGAGAAAGTAATTAACTTCCACCGGACAAATATCACCAACAGATGAAATAAAACCCAGGGTACAGGGGAGAAGTATTACAAGAAACCACTTTTCTTGTGTCATATTAAACTGATACTGAAAGCACTTTCAGAGGAAAAGTCAAGTGCCCCCTCTCACTCTCTCTCTCTCTGGAGCATACCTCCCTAGTCTTCTCTCAAGGGGCATACCTTTCCTTTCTCTCCTAAGCAACAGGGGCCCTTCTTTTGCCTCTAACTTGTTTCCTGAGCCCATGCAGCCCAGCTGGCTCACTTTTTCTGCCTCTGTGACTTTCTAAATAAACTTCTGTTTGTATTTGAAAAAAAAAAAAAAGGTAAAAACTGTTATAACTTTATAATAAATACCTAACATCTCAGAGACAGTAGTTTGAGGGACAATAATTATTTAAATGGACAAGTTCTATTTTTCCTCTTCATTTTGCAATCATTTTGAGCTTATTAAAAAAAAGGTTTTAAAATAGTACAAAGAAATTTCTTCACCCTGCTCCCCCAAGTATTAATGTCTTACATTTTAACAGCATAATCATCAAGAACAGAAAACTGACACACTAGTAACTAATCTGCAGACTTTATTAAAATTTCATAAATTGTTCTACTAATGTCCCTTTTCTGGGCTAGGATCCAATCCAGGATTACACATTGCATTTAATTGTTGTCTCTCTTTAATCTGGATAGTTCCTCAGTTATTGTCTTTCATCTCCAGTCTTTGTCTTTTATGGCCTTGAAACTTTTGAAGAGTACTGGCCAGTTGTTTTGTAGACATATTTAATTTGGGTTTGTCAAATGTTTCTCCTGATTAAATTCAGGTTATGAACTTTGGCAAGAATGTCACAGAAGTGATGTATTCTTCTCACTGCATCTTATCTGAAGGTACATAATGTAACTGTGTAGTACTAGGGATCATCTCCCTGGATAGCTTGCCGACTGGGCAGGGACATGTAGACTTCTCCTGGCTTCTTGAGTCAGGTCCACAATAGAATTTGAATGAGACATGATTTATCATTATGGGGCAGGGGTATGTATACAGGGGGAGGGCCAGCCTTTTGTGTTCCAGGATAGTTGGTAGCCTTTATTTTTTAAAAAATATATTTTTATAGATTTCAGAGACGAAGGGAGACAGAGAGAGAGAGAGAGAGAGAGAGACAGAGAGAGAGAAACATCAATGATGAGAGAGAATCATTGATTGACTGCCTCCTGCATGATTAGGAATTGAGCCCACAACCCAGGCATGTGCCCTGACCAGGAATCGAACTGTGATCTCCTGGTTCATAGGTGGATGCTCAACCACTGAGCCAATGTGGCCAAGCAGGTAGTCTTTAGAAAATACCAGTGGGGAATTAATCAAAATGATTGCAAAATAAGAGGAAAAATAGAACTTGTCCATTTAAATAATTACTAGAGGCCCGGTGCATGAATTCGCACACGGGTGGGGTCCGGCTGGTGGCCCGCACCAGGCCAATGGGGCCAGGCCAGCTGGGGGAGGGGCCATGGGAGGTTGACTGGCCGGCCCGCCACCTGGTCGAACTCCTGTTCAAGAGGACAATTTGCATATTAGCCTTTTATTATATAGATTGTCCTTAAAACTACTGTCTCTGAGATGTTAAATATGTATTGTAAAGTTATAACAGGCTACCCTGTTTGGGGTCTAGATTAACATTTTGGCTCAGCCTAACTGAGGCTTGTGGTGTTTTGGAGGAAATTAGCACAAATTAGCTGATCACTAGGAAGAACTGTGGGATAGATGGTGACAGGGGCTTTAGGTCTGACCCTGTGTGGGACAGATCCAACATCATTTACTTGCAAGGCTTGGGCTGCTGCTGTTGTAAATGTTTCCCTCCACGTCCAGTGTGATTCAGGGTTCAGGATCTGGAAAAGGAGCCACACACAAATGAAAGAGAAGAGAGAAGAGGTAATTTGGAAATAATGGGGGGCCAGGCAGGTAGGTCCAACTCAAGGGGAAGGACTTCCACTGGTGCTCAGGCCTCACCAAGCTTTTATTGGTATGAGATACACCCATAGCCCTTAGGTAGGGAGGTTCCAGTGACATACAGACTATTTTATCAATAAGGATTTACATGACTATCTTATCAATAAGGATTTACATAAGTAAAGGTGGGGAGGTTGCTTCAGCTACCATTATCTGGATTAACAGAGGTGGTGCACAGCTCTGACCTTTGCTAGGGCTTCAAAGGTCACCAGCCTTCCAGGTTCTCTGTTTACACCTCTCTGCTAGTGAAGACAATAAGTGGTTTCCCACATGCTGTCTTGGAGGTTTGTATGAATATAGTTGTGTCAGATCTGGCCCACTTGATTGAGGTGTGGAGTAGGGTCATGGCATACAAGGGGGAGGGACTTATGGATAAGATATGGCGAGGTGTGGAGGCGGCAATTTCCCGTGTGGAGGAGGTGCTGGCCGTTGTGATGGGAATGACTGGAGGAATAGAGACTATCATGGATGAGATGGGTAGAAAACAAGTTGTAATCTAGTTCAGTGAGCAGTGATCACAGCACCAAGAGGGCCCTAACCATGGGCTAAGCAGTTGTTGCAGAGAAATGCTGTATTGTGGCCAGTGTGGTTAGAATATGTTGTTTGGCTTGCCCTAAAGGTGAAATGTTACCAGGGGGACTTACTCAGAGTTTAGCAAGGTTTTGAGGCAAGCAGTTAGTGATTTCAGAAGAATAGTATGCTATGGGTTTTCAGGGTCAATTAACTGGAGGCATTTTTGCAACTCAACTCTGAGGTTAATAGTCACCATGGTCATTTCCCTCCTGGTGTTGAGGTCATCTGAGAGGGGAAAGTCTCAATGTCCAGTTTCAACATACAGTGAAGTTGAGGGCACATTGCCTTCCTCATCTTTCTCTTGGGTGTGGCCTCGCCATCTGAGGTAGAGCCATCTCCAGTGGTGAGCTCTCTTTTGGGTTGGTGCCATGTCGTCTGAAGTGTTGGTGTGCTCAGGGTAGTGGGGGCCAGTCCAGGGAAGGGTGCTTTTCCGGGTGGAGATCCAGGAAGGGTAGGGCTGGCTGGTGTCAGGTTCTGAGAATAGAGGCTAGATGCCTGGCTCAGGGTGGACCTACAAGGATGGGCTCTACTGCTAATTGAGCAAATCTCAGTGAGCTCCATCCGATCCTCAGGGATGCACCTTGCAAAGGAGCGTGCAATATCACCACTGAGCTTTGTGGGGACTCTGTCCACAATTTGTACAGATTCTAAGTACATTGATTGGCTAATTATAGGGACGTTTTTGTGGACAGCAGTTTTACAATCCAGAGATCACCATTAAAACTACAGTAAGTTCATTAGGGCACAAACCTGCCAGTCAGATGAATGTGATTTTGGCTCTATTGGGAGGGCCGTTCTGCCTGGGATATAATTTGAGGCATGGTACAAGAAGGGAGCAATTCACTTAAGCATCACTTCCATTGATACCATTTAATGCAGAGGGAGGTGAGCTCTGGGTCAGAATATATACCTGGTGGCCTTTTAAAAGGTTATGCATTTTTTTTTTGGAGGGGGGCGTGTCTTTGGAAATACAGCTAGTTGTGCCTTTTTCATGGTGGTGAACAGTAAGCTCAGAGCCAGTGTTAAACGCTGAAGCAGTCACTCAGCCCCTTTTTTCCCTCCTGCTCTACAAGGTTTTTAAAAAATATTTTAAATCTCCAGACATAACATTTTCATGTTTCAGTTTCTAACTCTCTATTATCCCTCCACTTATTTGACTTTCTGAGTTGTTACCGGAAAGATTTCCAATGGATGTATGTTCCTGGCAGCCAGTATGTGGCTGTTTCATTTCCCAAGGTGTCCCAACCGAACTCTCTAGGGCCAGGGTCAGCTTCCACTAGCACAATGGTGTCAGGACCATTGAGGATGACCCCCTAGAGCCCTGAGAGTGTAGAGCAATGCTTTGGCATGTTGGCATGCCTGGCTGAGCAGTGGGCAAGGCTGCTGCTATGGGTGTGTTATATCTAGTGAGGAGCTTGCTAACTTCCTCTGGTGTTAGGGCACTTAGGTGTTCGGGCCCTTTTTATCAGGTCATTAAATCTTCTGCTTTCATGTGCCAGGGGTGAGACCCACAATATCCCATAGGGTCAAGGGCCGAGGTGTGACGATAGCCACGTATGCAGTGACAGAAGGACCACTGCCTTTGTAAGGAGTCATAACTGAGTGAGGGTGCCCCTGTAGTACTGGTTAGGACTCAGAGTCATGGTGCCACCCACAAACACGGGTCAAGGCAGGGGAGACTCCTCATCCTTCTGAAGGCTCTGCCCCACACCATGGGAGCCCACACGTGGGTGGGGGTTGCCATCGATGCAATGGAACCTTGTGAAAGTCTTAGCCAATTCTCCTAACTCTTGGGTGTGTGCTTAGACACAGGAAATATACTCAAAGTCTAACACCATTTAAACTACAGTGGGTCCCAACGTGGATACCCTGGGAGGTCACTCTCCCCGGGCTCTGCCCAGGTGGTGTAGGGGAGCATAGGGTTCTGCCCCATGATGTACAGTCCCTTTCCACAACGTTGGAGAGAAAGCTGGGCCTTGAGTCTGCGCCTGCATATTCCTACAACTTCTCAGAGTCCTGTGGACAATGACTGAGGAGACAAACCATGCAGGAAACATCTAGTAAAAAAAAAAAAAAAGTGTTAAAAAAAAAATAATCTACAGTGGGGCCTTGACTTACGAGTGTCCTGACTAACAAGTTTTTCGAGATACAAGCGGTCTCTCGGCAGATTTTTTGCTTTGAGTTGTGAGGTAAAATTCAGGTTACGAGCCAACTTCAGGTACCCCACTGCTAGCTGGCCCAGCGAACGTCACAGTGAACACCACAACATCAGCCACGCATCACGTGTCTCACTCGTTCACTTTAAGATTTGACATATGAGTAATTTGAGTTACGAGCTCCGTCATGGAATGAATTAAACTCGTAAGTGAAGGTCCCACTGTATTTCAAAGTGTTACGTATTTATTTGATGGAGCGAATGGGATGCACCTGAAATTCTGCCTCTGCCACTTCTCTGCATTAGTATGTTGCTCAGTTATTTGGGAGCCTGGTAGATCTTAATGCCATGACTCACTTGGATTTTCAAATCTTATCCAATAATCCATTTTGCAAATCCTTTACAACCAGAAGAGGGCAAGCTTGGAGGGAAGAACAGGCAAGAGAAGGCAGCCATACTAGTAAATGTATGGTTTGGTGATTCAAAACCACCAGGTGGCAGCACAATCATGCTAGAAACATGGTCAGGAATTTTCCCCGTTCAGCAGTCTCTAAATGCAGGTAGGGTCCCCAAACATACACATTTCCCATTTCCTCCCTTCTCTGTTTTGGTCAACTCATCTTTTCTTTTTAAAAGTATTCTTACTGATTTTTAGAGAGAAGGGAGAGGGAGAGAGAGAAACATTCATGTGAGAACAAAACACCGATTGGCTGCTCCTGCGTGCCCTCTACTGGGGATTGAGCTGGCAACCTGGGCATGTGCCCTGACCTGGAATCGAACCAGCAATCTTTTTTTTTTTTTTAAATATATTTTATTGATTTTTTTTTTTTTTTTTACAGAGAGGAAGGGAGAGGGATAGAGAGTTAGAAACATCAATGAGAGAGAAACATCAACCAGCTGCCTCCTGCACACCTCCCACTGGGGATGTGCCCGCAACCAAGGTACATACCCTTGACTGGAATTGAACCTGGGACCTTTCAGTCCGCAGGCCAACACTCTATCCACTGAGCCAAACCGGTTTGGCCGAACCAGCAATCTTTTAGTGCGTGGGGGCACAACCAACCAACTGAGCCACATTGGCCAGAGCCAACTCATCTTTTATTAACATTAGTCTTCTTTAGCTTTATATAAGTTGTTGCTTTATATTTCCATTAGATTTGACAATACTAAATTTAAGATATTGGAGCAGAACAAGGCAGATTAAAATTTAAAATTTTAAATTGATTTCAGAGAGGAAGGGAGAGGGAGATTGAAACATCAATGATGAGAGAGAATCATTGATCAGCTGCCTCCTGCATACCGCCCCCTACCCCCCTCGGGGATCAAGCCTGCAACCCAGGCATGTGCCCTTGGCTGGAATCGAACCTGGGACCCTTCAGTCTACAGGCCAACGCTCTATCCACAGAGCCAAACCAGCTAGGGCTAAAAAAAAAATTTTTTTAAGATAAAATCCCCATAACATTTTAAAAAATCACCATTTAAACTATTTCAAAGTGTACAATTCTGTGAGTTTTAGTATATTTGCAATGTTGTGCAACCATCATTACTATTCCAGGATATTTGTATCATCCCTATAAGAAACCCCATACCCATTAAGTAATCGCTCCCCATTCTCCCCTCCATCCTCTAACAAACATAGTCTGCTTTCTTTTTCTATGGATTTGCCTATGCTAGGCATTTCTTGTAAATGGAATCATGCAATATACAGTACAGATCTTTAATGGCAAGATTTATATGGTGTCAACATAAGGCCATGTCCCATCTAAAATATCAGAGTTATGTACAGGATGGAAAAAATACAGTTTTGAAACAATTGGTAACTCCAGCTTGCCTTAATATTTCATAATGGAGTTTCAAGGACTACCCAACTTTGGTTTGCTTACCCTCTTGGACAGGCGCACGCCCTGATTCTTTTTATTGCAATGGGATAGAGAAAAAGGATGGAAGCAACAACAACTGATTAACAGGGTTCATGTCTCTTTAATTCCTTAGCAAATAAACAGCATAGCAATATCCAGACATTACCCACCATGCATTCAGGCGTCCGCTGAGGCAGGATTCTTTTATTGTCCTCATGGTTCTAGGCTCAGAACTGCTGTGAGTGGTTCCTGATGGGTTTTGCCCACAGCCCACAGCATGGGCACCTGTGGGGACAGCTGAGCTCTTATCAGCAAAGGTTGAGGGGAGCAGGGAGAGGGGCTTGTCTTCCTTTTGTAATCTTTTCTAGGGTAAAAATGGTGAGTTTATGGCAACATTTAATCACAACAATGTTCTTCATCTTATTTGAGATACACAGAAAACATCCTCTCAATGTATTTTTATAGGCAACTATATCAAGAACAAAAGCAAATAGAATTTCTAACCCACGGGGATGCAAGCAGGGGATTTAAAGATGCTTCAGATTCTCTCCCAATAAGGAATAGCACCATCACAATTTGAAAAGGGCACAGGGACTCAAAGCAGTTGTCCCTGGCTGTTAGTCCTGCTCTCAACATGAAAAAGAAAATAATTACATGTAGGTGTGAGGGGTGTCAGGCCCAAGACGGTTTTTCTGAGGAGCTTCCATAACACTGAGTTAATATCTTCACTACTTACAAACATAGAAAGATGCATGTGCTCTAAAAACTGGAATTACCTGAAGTAAAAGTGATAGCAATATAGGGAGAAAGTGACTCTCCTTAAGTCATAAATTTTTATAACAAAAGAATGTCCAACTATATCTTGAAAATTGTAAAAAAAAAATCATATAAAAAGTTCAAAGAGCCTGGCCAGTGTGGCTCAGTGGTTGAGCATCAACCTATGAACCAGGAGGTCATGGGATTGATTCACATGCCTGGGTTGCATTCTCCATCCCCAGTGGGGAGCATGTGGGAGGCAGCCAGTCTATGATTCTCTTTATTTATTTTTATTTTTATTTTTTAAAATATATTTTATTGATTTTTTTTACAGAGAGGAGGGAAGAGGGATAGAGAGTCAGAAACATCGATGAGAGAGAAACATCGATCAGCCACCTCCTGCACACTCCCTACTGGGTATGTTCCCATAACCAATGTACATGCCCTTGACCGGAATCGAACCCGGGACCCCTGAGTCCGCAGGCCGATGCTCTATCCACTGAGCCAAACCGGCTAGGGCTCTCTCTCTTTATTGATTTTTTTCTGTTTCTATCCCTCTCCCTTTCTCTCTGAAATCAATAAAAATATACTAATAAAAGGGTAATATGCTAATTAGACCGGGAGATCTTCTGGATGTCCTTCCAGACAAAGCCATGGTGGCAGGGCCGAGGCAGAGACAGTTAGGGGCAGTCAGGCCAGGAAGGGAGGGCAGTTGGGGGTGAGCAGGCCGGCAGGGGGGGCAGTTGGGGGCGATCAGCCCAGCAAGGGGGGGGGCAGTTGGGGGTGAGAAGGCTGGTCGGGCGGGGCAGTTGGGGGCAAGCAGGCCTGCAGGCAGAGTGGTTAGGGGTGATCAAGCAGGTAGGCAGGTGAGCAGTTAGGAGCCAGTGGTCCCAGATTGTGAGATGGTGCAGGCCGGGCTGAGAGACACTGTGTGTGTGCCCCCCCCCCCCCCCGCCCTGTGCATGAATTTTGTGCACCGGGCCACTAATATTTTTATTTTATTTATTTTAATATATGTTTTTTATTGATTTCAGAGAGGCAGGGAGAGGAAAACAGAGATAGAAACATCAATGATGAGAAGGAATCATTGATTGGCTGCCTCCTGCACGTTGGACCGAGCCCGCAACCCAGGCATGTGCCCTTGACTGGAATCGAACCTGGCGCCCTTGGGTCCGCAGGCCGATGCTCTATCCACTGAGCAAAACCAGCTAGGGCGAGGGCCACTAGTATTTTTTAAAAAGGTTAAAGAAAAGATAAGCATAAACCCATGGAATGAGATTTTCATTCATTTATCATGATTGATTAAATATTTATTTGCCCTGTTCTGTGCTACTTGTATTATGATCAAGAGGATTGGGTTACTGCCTGGCTGGTATGGCTCAGTGTTTGAGTATCAACCTATGATCCAGGAGGTCACGGTTTGATTCCCAGTCAGGACAAATTCCCGGATTTCTGGCTTGAGGATTGATCCCAGTGGGGGGTGTGCAGGAGGTAGCTGATCGGTGAGTCTCTGTCATCATTTATGTTTCTATCCGTCTCTCCCTGTCCCTTCCTCTCTGAGGTCATAAAAATATATATTTTTTTAAAAAGAGAATTGGGTTACCCTCAATTATTCAATTCTGATTACGTATTTTTATATGATGACTTCAATGAAGAAGAAAAGAGAGAAGTGTTTGAAGAGGCCAGTGCAATAGTATGAGATATTTTCTGATTCATGCAGATTTTAATAGAAAACATACCAATAATAAAAATAAGGAAATATGACTAAGGATAAATAGTGTGTCATACATCTGTAAAAATAAATGGCATCAAGGACACCAAAGCTCCCAATGAGTTGAGAATTGTAAATTTGCTAAGGGCAAATAAAAGGACGTTATAAATCTATTAAGAGCAAAAAAGATAAAGAGTTAGGTCTGATGCTTGGGGCCAACTGTGTAATGTGAACAAGTGACAGAGTAAGCAGAACTCTTTGAGTCTGTCTTCTTTGTCGAGTGCAATGGTCTCCATACTGAAAAAGGTAAAACAAAAGTGGGTTAGAAAAAACTGCAGCCCAAGATGGGTGAAAATGGTAAGCTTATAAGTGGGGCATAGATCTAGATAACTTTTGATCATCTAGACTACACACTCAGACGGCCTGGAATGAATAGTTGAACAGATGTTATTTTGAAAATCAAGGAGCATGAAATCAAGACCAGATATTTGCAAATGCAGTGGCAGTTTTCCAGAAGGAGACGGTGGAGTACCCAGACTTGATCTTGATCCTGGGAAAGATTCAAGAAAGGATTCTTCAAAGTATTGTGTATGTGCTCTTACAAAGAAAACATAGAATGAGAGTTTGCCAGGAACGTGTATTTCAGGTTAACTTAAATTTTTTCCTTTTGACAAGATAAAGGATTTGTTAGGAGGAGGAAGAGGAGAAAGAGGAGGAGGAGGGAAATAAAATGACAATAAATCTTGATTTCTGCAAGGCTTTGAAATAGGTTTCTCATGGTATCTTCCTGACTCAAAGATCCTTGAGTGAAGGGGATTATGCATCATTTGTCTTTGGGTCCCCAATGCCTAGAACAGTTTCTACCAGTTTACTGAAGTCTGTGATCTGGATAAACAAACATTAATTGAATGAAGGATGCAGAAATATGACTCAGATGCAAGTTCAATCAAGTGGTTGCTGGTTAGACAATTTTGCCTAAAGGATTCAGCCAATGGATCAACATCAAACTAGACACATGAAAAGTTCAAATTGTGAAACAATAGGTAAAGAAAGGAGGATATAATTTTGATTTTGAAAAATGATATATTTGCATGGAAAAATAGAGAAAACATGTATTGTAGAAGGGAGTATAAACTAGCATAGCTGTTCTAGAGAATAATACTCAGTGAAATTAAGAATGGTTTATACTTTGTAACCCAACAATTTGACTCCTGCATATGTATCCCAGAGAAGCTCTTCATAGATCCCTAAGGAAACAACAACTAGACTGTTTATCATGGTTTGTTTGTAGCAAAGAACAGGAAGCAACACAGGAACATACATTAGACTTGGGCAAGAGGGTCCTCTGCTCTACACTCTTCACTTTAGAAGTCTTCCCATGTCACAGAGACACAAAAAGGATATTTCTTAAACTGCACATGGCCACTGGGTCACTGACTTGGTACTTAGGGCTGGCACAGTCTGACCTGTCACTCCACTTATCTTCTGTTGTGATTAATGCTATTCAGGCTCCAGGGAAATGCATCCATATATTGTGTTCTATGTCTTTAAAAAGTGGGCACTGAATTAGACTGTGGTGAAAGCCTGCAAGTTATGCTGCTGCCAACCTTGGAGATGGACTTGGCCTTGGAGGACAGAGAGCACTTGAGTGACAAAATGCTTAGGTAAGGGAGTAAACAAATTAATTACTTGACAAATTCTTCCTCTCAGATGCTGCAAATGCAATAGATTCTTGCATAATAAAGTGTCCTTTCCCAGTAGTGCTGAGTACCGGTTTCCGTGCTTCTCTCTTGGTATTCAGCCTGCTCTACTCTTACAGTAGCACTGTATTTGCAACAGAGAACTAGAGCAGCTAAGGACAGTTGCAATAATGAACAATTCATATTACTAACTCTATATGTGTGGTTTAGACATAAGATGCTTCAAATGTAAAACTGACTCTTTACATTGGCAATTAAATGGATATTGAATGCTAGAATTATGAAGTTTTATTTTAATAAACATATGTTAAAATATGTTAAAGTATTTAGTTAAATTTTCAGAAATTCAGCTTTATTTAAACAATTTGACCAAATACTCTGATATCCATTAATTGTAATTTATATGTTGCATTTTAATGTAATAACTTTGAATAATTTAGAAGACTTGAAATTATATATAAAATTTCATTTACATTTTTACCTTACATGTATTTTAATTTACTTTAAAAATGAAAATATATTTCAGTTGTGTAAACTCAATATATTATAGATTATTTTTAAATTTAGATCACTGAGAATGAATACAAATCAAGATAATCAGAGATATAGAAAAGTGAAGCTCAAAAAGAAAAAAATAAGAAAAGGAAAGAAATAGAAAGTCTTCAAAGAGGGAGTCTGCTTACATTTTAAAAAATTGGAAACAGCCGAAACTGGTTTGGCTCAGTGGATAGAGCGTCGGCCTGCGGACTGAAAGGTCCCAGGTTCGATTCCCGTCAAGGGCATGTATCTTGGTTGCAGGCATATCCCCAATAGGAGATGTGCAGGAGGCAGCTGATCGATGTTTCTATCTTTCTCCCTTCCTCTCTGTAAAAAAATCAATAAAATATATATATTTTTTAAAAAAATTGGAAACAATGAAAGCAGACTTTTGTTAATAATCTAATCTAATAAAAGAGAAACATGCAAATTGACTGCACCTCTGCTATGCCCAAGCCACGCCCACCAGCCAATCAGAGTGACTATATTCAAATTAACCCAAACAAGATGGCGGCGGGCAGCCAGGGAGCTGGAGTGAGCAGGAAGCTTGGTTGCCCCGGCGATGGAGGAAGCCAAGCTTCCCGCCTGCCCTGGCCGGCTGCAGCCTCTGCTCAAGGCAACAAAGTTTCAATTATAGAAGATAAATAAATCCCAGAAACCTACTTCCAGCCCGCCTCCACTGGGAGCTTGGGTGGCTGGGGGCCGTGGCCAGCCTGCAAACAGCCATCATCCCCTCACCCAGGATGGCCACACCCTCATGGGGTGAGGGTCGCCGCTGGGGGGCTTGGCCAGCCTGCAAACAGCCATCAGCCCCTCACCCAGACTGGCCAGGCACCCCAGCAGGACCCCCTGCCCTGAAGGGGGTGTGGCCAACCTGAAAAAGGCCCTCAGCCCCTCACCAAGGCTGGCCAGGCACCCCAGTGAGGACCCCCACACTGAAGGGGCTGTGGCCAGCCTGCAAACAGCCATCAGCCCCTCACTCAGGCTGGCCACACCCTCATGGGGTGAGGGTCCCCACTGGGGGGCTTGGCCAGCTTGCAAACAGCCATCAGCCACTCACCCAGGCTGGCCAGGCACCCCAGCAGGACCCCTCTCCCTGAAGGTGGTGTGGCCAGCCTGAAAACAGCCCTCAGCCCCTCACCCAGGCTGGCCAGGCACTCCAGTGGGGACCCCCACCCTGAAGGGGATGTGGCCAGTCTGAAAACGTCCCTCAGCCCCTCACCTAGGCTGGCCAGGCACCCCAGCGGGACCCCCACCCTGATCTGGGACACTCTTCAGGGCAAACCAGCCAGCCCCCACCCATACACCAGGCTTCTATCCTTTATACTAAAAGGCTAATATGCAAATGGACCCTAACAACAGAATGACTAGGAATGACTGGTCACTATGATACACACTGACCACCAGGGGCAGATGCTCAATTCAGGAGCTGCCCCCTGGTGGTCAGTGCGCTCCCATAGGGGGAGCTCTGCTCAGCCACAAGCCAGGCTGATGGCTGCCAGTACAGTGGTGGTGGCGGGAGCCTCCCCCGCCTCCTCAGCAGCGCTAAGGATGTCCGACTGCAGCTTAGGCCTGCTCCCCGCTGGCAAGTGGGCATCCCCCAAGGGCTCCTCGGCTGCCAGAGGGATGTCTGACTGCCAGCTTAGGCCCAATCCCCCGGGGAGCGGGCCTAAGCCAGCAGGTGGTCATCCCCCAAGAGGTCCCAGATTGTGAGAGGGCACAGGCCAGGCTGAGGGACGCCCCCCGAGTGCACAAATTTTTGTGCACCAGGCCTCTAGTGTCCTACATAAGATTCTTAAATAGGAGATTATACATTTTTTATTTAATGGAGATTTAATAAATGATTGATGTCATGAATCCAGGGACAAAATTATTCTCTTTAAATCTCTGCTTGAACAGGCCAAGTTCACATCTTTACTAATGCAATTTCACATTTTTTACTAATAAAGATTTAATAACTGACCAAAACAGTTAAAATTAATAGAGAATTATACATGAAAATAGTAGGTTGAATGAGCAAGAGAAACCCTGAGGCAATTCACGGTTTATTGAGCAATGATCCTAGACAGTGACCATTACATTCTTCTGTTTTAAATGAATGATTACAATTTTTCATTTACATTTTCATTTAGCAGAAAATTTAGTAATTCATTTTACACCAAAATGCTTTTAAAAGATACAAAAATAGGAATTGTATTTAATTTTAATTTAATTTTTAAAAATATTTTTATTGATTTTAAAGAGAAGGGAGAGAGAGAGATAGCAACATTAATGATGAGAGAGAATCATTGATCGGCTGCCAACCTGCATGCCCCCACTTGGGATTAAGGCCACAACCCGGGCATGTGCCCTTACTGGGAACCAAACTATGATCTCTGGTTCATAGGTCAACACTCAACCATTGAGCAACACCAGCCGGGCTTAATTTTTATTTTTTAAAAGTTATCTTTATTGTTGAAAGTATTACAGATGTCCCCCCTTCCTTCCCCATTGACCCCTCCATCCTGCTCTTACCCCCCTGTATTTTGTATTTTAAATTTAAAGGATGTGTCTTTCATTAAACTGTTACATAGCTCACAACCAGTTTTCAAGCCAGCTTTGGCCAACGAAGGTATTTGTGACTGGAAATATTTAGATTCCTGATTAAAAGAACAGAAATGTCACTGGCACACACAAAAACACACAGGCTATTATTGGAACTGGGAAAAAACTGAATAAACAGCAAACAATGGTAGCATTCACCAACACAATAAACACTGATATAGGACATTATTGTAATACTCAATTTTTAAAAATCTATCTATATATTTTTAAAATATATTTTATTGATTTTTTACAGAGAGGAAGGGAGAGAGATAGAGAGTTAGAAACATCGATCAGCTGCCTCCTGCACATCTCCTACTGGGGATATGCCCGCAACCCAGGTACATGCCCTTGACCGGAATCGAACCTGGGACCTTTCAGTCCGCAGGCCGACGCTCTATCCACTGAGCCAAACCGGCTTTGGCAACATCTATATTTTTTTATTGATTTGAGAGAGAGAGAGAGAGAGAGAGAGAGAGAGAGAAGAAGGGAGAAGAATAGAGATAAAAATGTGTCCTGACCAGGAATTGATCCGGTGACCCCTTGGTTCATGGGTTGACACTCAACCACTGAGCAACACTGGCCAGGCTATTGTATTACTCTTAAAGTGATGTTATTTTAACAACACAACATTTACAGAAAACAGTGGGATATTTCTAGGTTTAGAATAATGATTTTGAAAGTTGAAGCTAGAACAACTAAACATTTAGGCCAGATAAGTGCAAATCACTATCTAGGATGGAAAATTCAATATAAAGTAGTAAATTAGTAAAATGAGAGAAGGAATCCCATATAAAATAAAAACAAATATTTACATTATCAACTTTAACTATATTGTACAAGGTCATATTGAATAATTATATACAAGCACACAGATACATATGTGAACTATCAGAGGAAAACAAAGTGGGAAGTTAAGGAATGTTATGATGGTCTTACCCCTGTCATAAAAAAGTACAGGCTTTTGGCTGAAGTGAAGAACTGAGGAAACTCTTTTCAGTATGCAGCATTGATTCAAAAGATTACTGAAGGCAAGTCTGCCAAGAAACAAATCTGACGGCTCTGGAGCCACATTACCCCTCCCTCACTTGGTAGCTTAGCCGAGAGCTGGCTCAGTGGACTGAGCCAGCCTGCAGAGGGACAGCTGGGCTGCCGGCTGATGCCAGCGTTCCTGGCTGATAGGGATTCTTCAAGGCTATTCCCAAGGTTCTCTGTGTAAGACCTCGCAGCCCCAGGTTTACACATTCCTTAGTGTTCTCCTTAGGCCTGAGATCTCTTGATATATTCTTATTTCTTAAAGAAACAAGATCTTTCCTACACTCTCTTTGTCCAGTTGATAAGTATGTGACACTGGGCGGGGACAGAGTCCTTCCTCCTTGGGTGCTGTTTGTGGCAGGTCTGGTTCACTGCTTCAGGCAGGCCCCAGGGACTTTGCCCAAGGTGCAGTAAAAACATCACCGCCAGGCTTATGTTATACGGCGTAGTAAGAGTTTAGGGGACTGTGTGTGCTCTACCAGCAAATCCTGTTACAGATGTACCTTGTGGCAGGAGTGGTGTATGACCGTGACTGTGCCCCTCTCCATACATGACAAATCCTATGATAAAAGTATTGTGAAAACAAAGTGTGTGCACCATAATTTAGCCCCAAATCCAGAAACATTCATGAAATGACTTATAAACTTTGTCCAAATTTGTTGGCCTTTGTCATGTCAATAGGAATGATATTCTTTGGAACAAATCAAACATGACAGACAACACTCTGGATCTGCCCAAACATTGAACATCTTGATGAAGCATATAGGAAATCACTCTTGAACATGTGAGGAAAATGCTTCCTAGGCTTTGTCAAAGTATTGGCTTTAATTTTGACAAGATACAAGATGCATTAGAAAAGTTAAACAAAACAATAGAAGGTTTCAAGAAAGAGCAATTTGTGGTCTTTGCAGAAAAATAAAATTTATTTTGAATTTGCACTGGCCACAGTTGTTTGGTATAAACTTTTCATATTACTAACTAGAGGCCTGATGCACAAATTCGTGCAAGAGTAGGCCTTCCTTTCCCCGGCTGCTGGCACTGGCTTCCCTCTGGCACCTGGGACCCAGGCCTCCCTCACAGCCCTGGCTTTGTCTGGAAGGTCGTCTGGAAGGACATCTGGAAGGACGTCCAGTCTAATTAGAATATTGTTTTTATTATTATAGATTATTATAGATGGTAGCAAAAGCTTTACAAAAAATCTTACATAGCTAAGTTTCACTTATGAAAAGAATAAAATTGGATGTTTCCTCATGATTATGTTGTAATTTTGCATTTTTACCAGGAATAGTTAATAACTGATGCTGTGTTCTTAGCACACCGCATTAAAAAGTACGTGATGTCAACTTGTTCCATTATTATTCAGGTTAACTTTGATCATTTGGATAAAGTGGCTTCTGCCAGATTTCTCTACCATAAAGTTACAATTTTCCCATTTGTAATGAATAACTATTTTGAAAGAAGTTATTTCAAGACAATTTAAGTTGTTATCTCATCAAACTTTTACTAGCTGCCCAGCTGGCATGGCTTAGTGGTTGAGCGTGGACTTATGAAATAGGAGGTCGTGGTTCAATTCTTGTCAGGGCACATGCCTGGGTTGTGGGCTTGATCCCCAGTAGGGGGCGTGCAGGAGGCAGCCGATCAGTAATTTTCTCTCATCATTGATGTTTCTATTTCTCTCTCCCTCTCCCTTCCTCCTTAAATCAATAAAAATATGTTTAAAAACAACAACAACACAACTTTTACCAGCCATGTTTAGCATCCAGTGATGATTCTTGCCTGAACGTAGTGCTATGATGACTGCAAAAAGGGAAGTTGGAAGTCAACCTTTACATGAGACTGAACATTTTAATTACCAAAACTGTTTCAGAAGCCTAAAAAGCAGACTTTTTATTATCTAAGAGTGGCCAGAAAAGTCTGAAGACTTGCCCTAGGTTTCATTCCTTCATAACTGGTTTGAATGGAAAGTGAAGGAAAGAAAGACAACTGTTTTTCCAATTATAACATAGTCCCACCTGTTTAGTGTATCAGTCATACGCATATCTAATATGACATAATAATAGTGCCTACTCCATATGTTGTTGAGGAAAGTGAGATAATGCAAATAAAATACTAAGCACCTCCTGGTACACACGGCCCTTGGCATTGTGACTTTGCTACTTCTCTGAACAAGAAGTAGTGTCTGTTTACTATCTCCTTTACTCTGAGCTGGACTGTTTTTTGTTTTGGCCAATAGAATGTGGCAGAACGAGGGTGGGAGTTCTTAGCCTGGGCCTTTGGAGGCCTTGCAGCTTCTGCTCTCTTTCTTGTTGGAAAAATAGTCTAGACCTCTTGGGGACAAAAGACTATCTGGAGAGATCTGAAGCTGATAGCTAGGATAGCCATTAGACATGTGAGTGAGGCCATCTTAGACCACCCAGCGCCAGTCAAGTTGCCAGATGATTGCACTGTGTAGGTGATTCCCAGTAGGACCAGCAGAAGAATCACACAGCTGAGCTTAGTTCAAATTGTTGACCCTCAGAATTGATGAACCTTGGGAAACAGAAGACATGGAGGGGCATGTGATGGAATGAAAAATGATTATCTCTGAGAGTATGGTCTTAAAGGATAAAATTCAGGTCAAGAGTTGAGTGGCAAGGAAGTAAGATTTTTTTTTCAGTGTCCTGACTGGGAATGGAACTTGTGATCTTTCAGTACACAGGATGACCCTCAACCAATTGAGCCACATAGGCCAGGGCAAGATTTTTTTTTTTTTAATTTATAAGAACTTCAAGCAGATTTTCCCTAAGATGAGACAAATCGCCCTTGAAAATTGTGAGTTGACTAACACTAGAAGTATATTTTTTTTAAAAAAGGCTGGATGGGCCAGCCAGTGTGGCTCAGTGGTTGAGTATCCACCTATGAACTAGGAGGTCACAGTTTGATTCCCTGTCCGGGCACATGCCTGGGTTGCAGACTCAATCCCCAGGAGGGGGTGTGCAGGAGGCAGCTGATCAATAATTCTCTCTCATCATTGATCTTTCTATCTCCCCCTCTTACTTCTTCTCTGAAATCAATAAAAAAATACATTTTTTTAAAAAAGCTGGATGGATTTTAGACATCAGGAATGATATAGAATGGATGAATTCAAGTCTCATATGGTTCCCTTTCACACTTACAGTTCTTGGATTCTGAGAAAACTTCTCTGTAACATCAGTTTGGCCTGGCAGTTCTGAAAATACTTTCCTTTTAGTATTCACTATAGTAACAATTTTAACAGTTTTCTACAAGTTTATGGCAACAAAGATGATTCATTGCAAACATCTGTCAAAGCTATTGCTTTATGTCCTTTTGGTTTATGAAACTGCAGAGTTTGAGCTCCTGAACAAACTCCTGTCTTCTTCCAAGTCTCTCTCTCTCTCTCTTTTTTTTTTTTTTTTTACTAAATACCAGGTACTGGGCTAATTACACATATACTATACTTTATTTCATTAATTTGCATAATAATCCTATGTGATGGATCTTTTTTAAAATATATTTTTTATTTTTATTTTATTTTAAAAAAATATATTTTATTGATTTTTTACAGAGAGGCAGGGAGAGGGATAGAGAGTTAGAAACATCCATGAGAGAGAAACATCCATCAGCTACCTCCTGCACACCCCCACTGGGGATGTGCCCGCAACCAAGGTACATGCCCTTGACTGGAATCAAACCCGGGACCCTTGAGTCCGCAGGCCGACGCTCTATCCACTGAGCCAAACCGATCAGGGCTCCGAGTCTCTTTGAATTTTATAAATTATAATATTTTTATAAATTGTAAGACTCACATGTTAACATCTCTGAAATCAGGATGTGTGTGCATTCACCATCATCTAGGTGGCAATTACAACATAGCAGTAATTATCAATATATATAGCAGGGGTCCTCAAACTACGGCCCGCGGGCCACATGCAAATACAAATATTGTATTTGTTCCCGTTTTGTTTTTTTACTTCAAAATAAGATATGTGCAGTGTGCATAGGAATTTGTTCATAGTTTTTTTTTAAACTATAGTCCAGCCCTCCAGTGGTCTGAGGGACAGTGAGCTGGCCCCCTGTTTAAAAAGTTTGAGGACCCCTGATATATATAAAAGCCTAAGTGACCAGCCAACCCACCGACAGTTCAACCAGCCGACCGGTAGGTAACTATAACCTGCACTGGCCACTGGGGGCAGACGCTCAACATAGGAGTTGCTGAGCTGCAGTGACATGGCAGCTGCGGTTCTCTGGTTCTCTGGTGACGCACCTGGAACCAGAGAGGAAGGAGCCTGGTTCCAGGGTGTGTCACCTGAGAACTGCCCTCTTGCAGTCGGAACCCCTTGGGGGATATTGGAGAGCCGATTTCAGCCGGATCCCCACAGGCCAGGCCAAGGGACCCCTCAGTGTGCACTGGTCTTCTAGCCCAGCGGTTCTCAACCTGTGGGTCGCGACCCCTTTGGGGGGTCGAACGACCCTTTCACAGGCGTCGCCTAAGACCATCGGAAAACACATATATAGTTACATATTGTTTTTGTGATTAACCGCTATGCTTTAATTATGTTCAATTTGTAACAATGAAAATACATCCTGCATATCAGATATTTACATTACGATTCATAACAGTAGCAAAATTACAGTTATGAAGTAGCAACGAAAATAATTTTATGGTTGGGGGTCACCACAACATGAGGAACTGTATTAAAGGCTCCTGGCATTAGGAAGGTTGAGAACCACTGCTCTAGCCCATTGGCTCCCCACTTTGGGTCTGGCTCCCCACTGGGCCTCTAGCTTATTGTAGAGGTTGTGGGTCTGGCCATCACAGAAACTTTTTGACTCCATTAGCTAAATGATGAGATGCGCAGGATCTACTGACTGTGGCCTGACATCTGGTGCCCATGCTGGCCCATCCACTTAATATTTCCAGTGGAGGCAGCACATTTTCCGGTTACCACTCTTGGCTGGGAAACCTGCCCTGCCACTGCTTCCCTCCTTGTGGACAGACAGTAGCGCCAGCAGGCAACCTCCTGGGAGATAAGGAGGTGAAGGAGCAGCTCAGGTGGGAAGGAGGAGGTTCCTGCCGCCACAGGACTCCACCTGGGAGGAAGGGCCTGGGCAGGAGCCTGACATTGAGCAGGGTCCTGCCCTAGGCCGACTAGATTCCAGGCTAAGTAAATCCTGTTTGCTAAATAATTGCATTTTTCAGCTAAATGCTCACAAGTCGTCAGTTACCACCAAACTTAGGGTAAAGTGAGATGAAAGAAGCAAGACAGATACAGAGAGAAAGTGACATAATATTGGGAGAAGAGAGGAGGGAGCCAAATTCCAAGTGTGCATCACCTGAGAACCGCCCTCTCACAATCCGGGACCCCTCGGGGGATGTTGAAGAGCTGGTTTCAGCCCGATCCCTGCAGGCCAGGCCGAGGGACCCTACCAGGCACAAATTCGTGCACCAGGCCTCTAATCTTGTATAATAAAAGCCTAATATGCTAAGTGTACAGTCATCCTTTCGGCCGTTCAACCAATCAAAGTGTAGTATGCTAATGATATGCTAAGGCAGCTCAAGTGCTCGCTATGACATGCACTGACCACCAGGGGGGCAGATGCTCCGACTAGTAGGTTAGCTTGCTGCTGAGGTCTGGCTGATTGGGACTGAGCAAGAGGGGCCAGACATGCCATGGAGCCCTCCTGTGGTCCCTCCCCAGCTGGCCAACCTCCTGCATCCCTCCCCGGCCCTGATCGTGCACTGGTGGGCTCCCTCAGCCTGGCCTGCACCCTCTCGCAATCTGGGACCCCTCAGGGGATGTTGGAGAGCTGGTTTTGGCCCCACAAATTCGTGCACTGGGCCTCTAGTCTATAATATGGACATAGCTGTTCAAATTGTCATTACTTCAACTGAGTTAAATGCACTATTGGGACTACATGTGCTGCATATAAATAATGTTCAGAATGACTTACAGAATGGATGTCAATAGCTTGGTAGGAAATCCCAGAAATAACTGGGAGCATTCGTTTAAGCAGTGCTTTACCACCAACATTCTTGATGGCATGAGGATGAGATTGTGTAGAAAAATTCAAAGTTATAGAAAAGCATTGTATCAGAGTTTAATTAGAAGTGATTTTCTTTCATTGTAATTTATAAAATAATGATATACTTATAATTGGTGAAATACAGTATTTTTTAAAAAATTCTCACTTGAGGATGTTTTTTTAAAAAACTGATTTTTAGAGAGAGAGGAAGGGAGAGAGATACAGTAGCTATTAATTTAGCTAACCTGTGTTAGTGCTTACTATGTATTGGTCAGGCGTAGTATGAAGCACTTTACATAGGTCCTCTGAGTTTGATCTTCGCTGGAATTCTAGAAGGTAGGAATGCTTATTATCCATGTTTTTACAAATGAGGGAATTGAAGCTCAGAACAATTACTGGGCCTAGGATTTTGCCCCTAGTAAGGGATGGAGATAATTCAAATGCAGACAATCTAGCTCTGGAGCAAGTGTTTTTAAGCACTGCATTGAACTGTTTGCCATTAGCAATACATTTTTTTTTTTTTTGCCCCATGCTATCTTATTTTGACATATGCTATCTTATTTTGAAATTTCTCTTTTGTATATTTTGTCTCCCTATATAAACCTTAAGGATCATTAAGTCAAGAGTCTCTGCACCTCACCTCACATTTGGATTTTGAACATCCTGGCATTGTGCCCAGTTTATGCTTATTAAATATCCTAACACAGACATTGTTTTTCACTCTGTGCTCAGACGTGGTCTTAGGTTACAGCCTTCCTCAGGGGGCTGTGTTAGGGCTGATTTAATTGCAAGAAACAGAAACGATAGTAGAATTTTGTCCTTTTTTGGTAGTTGAGTATCCAAGGCCTTTCTACTTGGGAAAACTATCATTAGATGGCAGCTTTTGGGGAGACTGCCGTGTTCCTACCCTTGGTTGGCCCCGAAGGGAGTTCCTTCCTCCCTCCCCTTTGCAGCTGGAGCACTGGCAGGTGGCCTCAGGCTTGACCTTTCAGCCTCTCCCACCTGGGCTGTCAGTGTGGAGCAAATGGTGCAAAGGTAAAGAGATCCCTAACCAGTTAACTGCCACACGTCCAAAACAGAAACCATCCCCACACGCCATGATATTTTTGAATTTAATTGCTTCTATAGATGCTTATGGCATACAAAGGGTTAAGATTCTTTGCTTGTACCTGCAGAGGCTTCCAGTGTCACATTGGGGCAGTGGAGGTGTTCTGGCCAGACTACTCTTTTAAAAGATAGTTGTGGGTCGGCCGACTTGGCTCAGTGATTGAGCGCTGACCTATGAACCAGGAGGTCATGGTTCGATTCCCAGGAAGGGCACCTGCCCAGGTTGCGAGCTCGATCCCCAGTGTGGGGCATGCAGGAGGCAGCTGATCAATGATTCTCTCTCATCATTGATGTTTCTATGTCTCTCTCCCTCTCCCCTCCTCTCTAAAAATCAATAAGAATATATTAATAAAATAAAGGATAATTGTGGAAACACTGGACATTCCAATGATTCTCAATTCCTATTCATCTTCTCAGATGGGTTCTATAGCCTCTTATAGATGCATTGCACCCCTGACATATTTCCTTATTTTTTCTTAGTAAGATAATGTGTCAGTTTTTGTTGCCTGCCATCAAGAAATCCAACCAAAAAGAAAAAAGAAAAAGAAATCCGACTGGTATCTTCGATCAAGATGACTTCAGGCAGGGCAAATTTATTATAGGGATACGGAGTGTCTCATGAAACTCATTTCAGATAGACCTTCTCTGAACACCCTGTACTATCACATAGTTCTCATTTCCTTTGCTACTTGCCATCCACTTGCTTGACCTTTCCACATAGCAAAGATGCTTTCAAAATTATGCAAATATCAGCTACTATGTTTTTTCCTCCACAGTTCCTATCGTTTCTACACATTGTATAGAACATTTTGGTTAGGAGTTTTCAACAGTCATGGTAACAGAAGAGTAGGGTTCTAAAGTTAACAAAGCCCTTTTATTTTTTTTTTATTTATTTATTTTTTTTAAATATATTTTACTGATTTCTTACAGAGAGGAAGGGAGAGAGATAGAGAGCCAGAAACATCGATGAGAGAGAAACATCGATCAGCTGCCTCCCGCACATCTCCCACTGGGGATGTGCCCGCAACCAAGGTACATGCCCCTGACCGGAATCGAACCCGGGACCCCTCAGTCCGCAGGCCGACGCTCTATCCACTGAGCCAAACCGGCTTCGGCAACAAAGCCCTTTTATGATTGAACTTTATCCACCACCTAGTCTGAGTTAAGTACATGATCAATATTACCTCACCTTGAATTTCTATAATATTTATCACTGATATCATACTTAGTAATGTCTACATTGCTCTTTAATTACTTTTCTTGTTTGACTTGTTTTCCCAACCTCCTCATAAAATGAAGCGTGGGCCTGTTTTGTGCTGGCCATGTGTTCCCCAAGGCACTAGGCATAGAGCTGGCCAGTTGGTACTCCATAAATACTTGTTGATGTAGTGATTGAATGGATAAGGTTATTTGCATGATAACTGAGAGTGTGTGTGCTCTGTTATCACCAGCCATAGGGGCAGAGAGGCAGGAAATGAGAGAGTGTCGTTAATGCCCGTCTTTCTATTCATTCCCTCTCCCCTCACTTTTTGTGGAATCTGAGAGAGATGGTTGACAGGATGTGGGTGGGAATAGATGGCTCTGACAGGGACTAGAGTTTAAAGGCTGCATCTATCTGTTCTGCTAAGGAATTGATCTGAGTAGTGTACAGGGGGGGGGGATGTATTGGAATGTGTTAATTTTATAGAACATGCTAGTGGAACTATGACAGACAAAGCTATTGGGACTATAAGAATTAAATACAATAAAGTTGGGTATTTCTTAGACCAAAATATTAATACAACTCTACACTATATTATATCTTTTCTCTTATTCACAGTGTCATACATCTTAATTGACTAGCTCTCATAATCTGTTTGAGAAAGAGTAAATAGAAAGACATCTATACACTTTTAAACAAATGGGCAAAATAAGACATAGCCAAAGTAACTGGCTGAATCTTTGGAATTTATCAAATACAGTTATTAAAAATTTTTTTTTTTTAATCTTTATTGTTCAGATTATTACATTTGTTCCTCTTTTTACCCCCCCATAACTCCCCTCCTCTCAGTTCCCGCCCCACCCTCCGCCCTCACTCCCCACCCACTGTCCTCATCCATAGGTGCACGATTTTTGTCCAGTCTCTTCCCGAATCTACCACACCCCTTCCCCCCCCAAGAATAGTCAGTCCATTCCCTTTCTATGTTCCTGATTCTATTATAATCACCAGTTCATTCTGTTCATCAGATTATTTATTCACTTGATTCTTAGATTCACTTGTTGATAGATGCATATTTGTTGTTCATAATTTGTATCTTTACCTTTTTCTTCCTCTTCCTCTTCTTAAAGGATACCTTTCAGCATTTCATATAATCCTGGTTTGGTGGTGATGAACTCCTTTAGCTTTTCCTTATCTGTGAAGCTCTTTATCTGACCTTCAATTCTGAATGATAGCTTTGCTGGATAAAGTAATCTTGGTTGTAGGTTCTTGGTATTCATCACTTTGAATATTTCTTGCCATTCCCTTCTGGCCTGCAAAGTTTCTGTTGAGAAATCAGCTGACAGTCGTATGGGTATTCCCTTGTAGGTAACTGGGTTTCTTTCTCTTGCTGCTTTTAAGATTCTCTCTTTGTCTTTTGCTCTTGGCATTTTAATTATGATGTGTCTTGGTGTGGTCCTCTTTGGATTCCTTTTGTTTGGGGTTCTCCGCGCTTCTTGGACCTGTAAGTCCATTTCTTTCACCAGGTGGGGGAAGTTTTCTGTCATTATTTCTTCAAATAGGTTTTCAATATCTTGGTCTCTTTCATCTTCTGGCACCCCTATAATTCTGATGTTGGTGCGCTTGAAGCTGTCCCAGAGGCTCCTTACACTATTCTCGCATTTTTGGATTCTTTTTTCATTTTGCTTTTCCCATTGGGTGTTTTTTGCTTCCTCGCATTTCAAATCATTGACTTGATTCTTGCGCTCCTCTGGTCTGCTGTCGGGAGTCTGTATAATATTCGTTATTTCAGTCCGTGTATGCTTAATTTCTAGTTGGTTCCCCAATATAACATCGAGGGTCTCATTAGATTTCTTGAGGATCTCACAACATTTATCGGCAGTCTCACCAGTCTTTTCGAGGGCCTTACTAAGTTTATCGGCAGCTTCTAGACAGTTCTTAAGAGACCTTAAAAGTGTGGTTCTGAACTCAATATCCTCCATTGACAGTTTTGTCCTGTTTCTTTGTCTCCGCATTTTTTATGCTTTCTTGGTACACCCCCTAGTGGTCTTTGTGTGCAGTCTTGTTGCCTTTAAGCCTTGATTGATGTCGGCAATACCGGGGGTGAGTTGACCTCCAGGCTAACTGGCTATGAGAGTCCGCTGGGTCTGCAGTGGGAGGGCTTCTGTGCTGGATCTCTAAGGCGGTGCTAATCTAGCCTTTGCCTGAGGCTATCCGGCAAATGGTTCTGCGCAGGGCTTGGGCGGGGCGGGTCCCAGGGGATCTAAAGGGCTGGCCGGAGCGAGCAGTTATGGCTGCTCTCAGTTCCTTCCCCAGGGGCTCTGCCTCTCAGAGTCCCAGCAATGGCTGCAAACCTTGGGGAGAAAGCTGCCTTCGAGTTCCGACCGAAGCCAGACAGTCCCGCTTCTCCCGTTTGAGTCTTGCTCCCCAGAGACTCGCCCGGGTCTGGAGCTCAGAGTCTGAAACTCCCTCCCGATTGAAAACAACAACCTCGCCCTCCGCCACCAGCCCGCTCCGCGCGCGCACTCCACACCTGAGTATTTCACTTCAGCACTGCGCTTCCTCTGAGTCTGGGTATGATATTCTCTTTCCTCCTAGTTGTAGAATTTCCACTCAGCCAGCCTTCCTGTGGTTTTGGATGATGTCCGTTCTGTCCTTTAGTTATATCTCTGAAGTGGTTGTTCGAGGCAGCGATCTCCTGCGTTAACCTACGCCGCCATCTTGGTCAAAAATTGAATCAATTTTATCTAATTTAGAATGTTTTGAGGCTTTAATTTTTAAATCTAGCTCTTTACATGGAAAAAATGTATAGTGATGAGTTTTGAATGTAATAACATTCATCATTTCATTTAGTTTACATGCAGTAATTATTCTGAATCTTATAATAATGGACAAAATGTAGGTAATTTTTGTGGCTAGGCAAAGTTAGCTAGAAAGATAGATGTTTGTATCTTCTGTTTGGCTGAAATCCATGTCACTGAGCATGACCTCATTAAATCTGCTAGGAAATATAATGGTCATTATGACCTTAATAATTATGAATGTTCATCTTTGCCTTTTTGCAATTTATGTCAGGGAGTTTGAATGAATAAAATCTGGTTTCTATAAGAAAGGTCTAAATTTGAATTGGGCAAGATATGAGTTCCTGGCATCAGAGACAGAGAATTAAAATATCTCTCTTGGGCCCTGACCAGTTTGGCTCAGTGGATAGAGCATCGGCCTGCAGACTGAAGGGTCCCAGGTTCGATTCCGGTCAAGCGCATGTACCTTGGTTGCAGGCACATCCCCAGTGGGGAGTGTGCAGGAGGCAGCTGATCAATGTTTCTTATTCATCAATGTTTCTAACTCTCTATCCCTCTCCCTTCCTCTCTGTAAAAAATCAATAAAATATATTAAAATATCTTTCTTGGATCAAACTCTTTTTAAAAAATTTAAAAAAAAATCATTTTTATTTTTCAGCCAGAGGCCCGATGCACGAAATTCATGCAAGGGGCTCAGCCCTCGCAGCCCTGTGGCCCTGAACCCCCTGCCCACTGGTTGTTCCAGAAGAAGATCATTCTGCCATCTGGTCTAATTAGCATATTAGCTCTTTATTATATAGGATTACAGTTGATGTACAATATTATATTAGTTCAGGTGTATACTTCAGTGGTTAGACATTATAAAACTTACTAAGTGATCATCCTGAAAAATCTCATACCCATCTGATACTGTACATAGTTATTAGAATATTATTGACTGTATTCCCTATGCTGTACTTTACACCCCCGTGACCAAACTTTTTATTACACTTGTGATTAGGAGCTTTTTCCTGTGGTTAGTAGGCTCCTCTTACATTCCCAAACCCCAAAGAAGAGGGGCAGGTCAGAGCCCTCCCTCCTCTAACCTGTCAGACTCTCCCAGACCAAATCCTTTGGACCAATATGTGGAAAAATAGGACTGTCTGTGAAGGCTCAGGCAAATCACAGAAACATATCTATCTTTTTTCTTCTTTTCTTTTTTCCCCTCCCTCCCTCCCTCCCTCCCTCCCTCCCTCCCTCCCTCCCTCCCTCCCTCCCTCCCTCCCTTCCTCTCTTCTTTCCTTCCTTCCTTCCTCTCCCTCTTTCTTTCTTTTAAGAATAGTTTATTGATTTTTAAGAGAGAGGAAGGGAGAAGAGAGAAACATTGATATGAGAGCACATCACACCAATCAGATGCCCCCCCACCGGGATCTACCTCGAAGCCCAGGTGTGGGAACCATGAGAGGGTCCCCAAATGGTCAAGGCCAATAGGATCACAGAGGCCTTGTTATCAATATTACACCAGAATGGCCAAAGGCTGCTCTGGGCATGTGTCTAAGTGGGATGTTCAAAGACTCTGAGCCTGGGAATCCTAATCAGGCCAAGATGCCATGAGCGGGTGCAAGGACACACGGTACACTGTGCCCTTCAGTAGCCAATATGATTGCTGTAACTATTGGCACCAAGCCTTCTTTGTCTAAATAGTGTAAAAGTAGGTTACTGGCCAGCTAGTGGGCTGGAGTAGGCTGAACTGTGAAGAAGAAGTCTGTTGGAGTATGGAGAGAGAGCAGCTAGGATGGAGTGTGTGAAAAAGTCTGCTATAGAGAGCAACTGGGCAGGAGAGATAGGAGAAGCTGTTGAGCCAGAGAGCTCAGGTACCGCTATGATGTGAGGCGGTGAGTCTAGGAGGCAGCGTGTGGCTGCTCAGATAATAGCTGTGGGTACCGAGACTGATCTTGCTTTCTGGGAATGTTCACCAACCGGTGTCCGGCTACCTGCCTCTATGGACTTTGCTGTGAAGACTGTTCCTGTCTGATGGCTATATGGCCACTGGCTTCAGCAATAAAGACTCATTCTTATATACCCACAACCTCTCATGGCTTCTCTGTCTAAGACCCGGGGCCCTAGGAGGGCCAGCCCCAGGCAGAGGGGCTCGGACCCAAAACCTGTTACTAATGAGCAGAGGATAGAGGAACTTGGACTGAGTTCCCAACAGTTAATATAGTGGTCAGGGTTTGAGAAGGAACCAGCCCTGGCGTAGTCAAATGGGAGAACTGAGAAGAACACATGGACTCACAGCCACGCAGAGATACTCAGAGCCTGCCAGACCAGCAGAGCTGTGCGGTGCTCTTGCTTCTGGCTCTGACACCAGGCGTATGTCCTGACTGGTAATTCCTCTCAGTACATAGTATGATGCCCAATCAACTGAGCCACACCAGCCAGGGCTCCCTTCATTTCTGACCCGTCTCTCCTTCCTCTGGTTCTTCTCCTATTTTAAACATTCAGGAAAGAGCCACCTCCCCCCGCAGGAAAGAGTCACCATTTCCTCACAAGTTTAGTCCAGAGTTCTTTTCAGGGTCTCGGCGAATCTGAACAATATATATTCAGGCCTGAGCAGTGTCGTGTTCTGTCTCATAAATAAGAGTAGAAGTAGGTCCTCTAATTCCAACTCATTCATCTGTTCGGTTTCTAACACTTTCCCTCAGAGACAACACGGTTAACCCTTAGAAAGGCTCTTTTTCTCATTAGCATGATATTACTAGCCTTGTCTTTTAGTAATAAACTACCTTCTCCCCTGTTAGGTTGCTGGCAATGCATTCTCCTATCTGGGACCTGGTACTAGTTGGCTTTGGTTTTTATCTTTGGCTCCAGGAAGGAATGGCTTCAACTCTGATTAAATGTATTTACACAGCTGATTACATTTTTTGGATTCTAGGTCTTTCTTGGACAGACAGAGTGGGAGGAGTGTGGCAATACATTCCATCTAAAAAATGGTTTCTAAGTTGTAAAGTACAGTGGGATGTCCTGCCAATCTCTATCAGCATCAAACAGCACTTCTTCTCTGTAAAAAAATCAATAAAAATCTATTAAAAAAAGTAACTCTTAAATATTAATGTAGTCATATTTATCATTTCTTCTACTATATAGTGCTTTTTGGATTAGTTTAAAAGTCTGTCCCCTACTCTTGAGGTCATGGACATGTGCTCCAATTTTATCTTCTAAGCTTTATTGTTTTGCCTTTCAAATTTATGAATATTTCCCTAGCTGGTTTGGCTCACTGGATAGAGCGTCAGCCTGTATACTGAAGGATCCCAGGTTCGATTCTGGTCAAGGGCACGTACCTCCATTGCAAGCTTGATCTCAGGTTTAGTTGGTGTGTGTGTGGGAGACAACCAATTGATATGTCTCTCTTACATCTCTCTCTCTCTCTCTGTCTCTCCCTCTCCTTTCCACTCTCTCTCTAAAAATCAATGGGAAAATATCCTCAGGAGAGGATTAAGAAAAAAATTATGGCCCTAACTGGTTTGGCTCAGTGGATAGAGTGTCGGCCTGCGGACTAGAAGGTCCTGGGTTCGATTCCAGTCAAGGGCATGTACCTTGGTTGCAGGCACATCCCCAGTGGGGGGTGTGCAGTAGGCAGCTGATCCATGTTTCTCTCTCATGGATGTTTCTAACTATCTCTCTCCCTCTCTGTAAAAAATCAATAAAATAGATTTTAAAAAAATTATGAGTATTATTCACCTGGAATTGATTTTTGTGTGTAATTTAAAAAACTCATTTTAATTTTTTTCTTCCAAATGAAAATCTATTTGTCTTTGCACCAATTATTGAAACCCATTTTTTAGGCATTTCTTTGCATCATCACCATGGCAACATAAATCGCATTTCCAAGTGAGATCTTCTGGACTCTATTCAGTTCCATTGGTATATTTGTCTATCTTTGATCCACTGACACACTGCCTTAATTATTAGGGCTCTATAATAAAGCTTGATATCTATCTTCCTTCTCTTTCTTTCATTATTCTTTCTCATTAATGATGGTGTTTGCTCTTTCATAAAATTTTAAATTGCTTTGTTAAATTTTTCTGTCACACACAAACCTATTGAGATTTTATTTGGAATTGCACTGGATTTACAGATAAATTTGGGAAGACTTGACATCTTTCAGTATTGATGTTTTCAATCTGTGAACCTATTATCTCTTATTTGTTCAGGTCTTCTTTAATGTTTCAAAAAATGTTTTCTTCATACAGGTTTTGCATTATTCCTAGGTATTTGATATTTGTTTTA
The DNA here is from genome assembly GCF_963259705.1 of Myotis daubentonii. NCBI lineage: Eukaryota > Metazoa > Chordata > Mammalia > Chiroptera > Vespertilionidae > Myotis > Myotis daubentonii. The sequence continues at coordinate 62,267,750 of NC_081849.1, forward strand.
AGCTATTGTAAGTGGTATCTTTTTTATTTTATTTTTTTATTGATTTCAGACAGGAAGGGAGAGGGAGATAGAAACATCAATGATGAGAGAGAATCATTGATTGGATTCTTCCTACACACCCCCTACTGGGGATCAAGCCTACAACCCCAGCATGTGCCATTGTTCGGAATCAAACCCAAGACCCTTCAGTTCACAGGCCTACACTCTACCCACTGAGCCAAGTTGGCTAGGGCGTAAGCGGTATCTTTAAAAAATGGAAATTGTTTTTCCTAGAATATAGAAGTATTTTTTTAAACTATATTTTTATTGATTTCAGACAGGGAGAGAGAGCTGGAAACATCAGCGATGAGAGAAAATCATTGATTGGCTGCCTCCTGTAGGCGCCATATTGGGGATCTAGTCTACAACCCAGGCATATGCCCCGACCAGGAATTGAATTATGACCTACTGATTCTAGGTCTATACTCAACCACTGAGCCATGCTGGCTGGGCGAAATCATATTTTAAAAAAATCATATTTAGTCCTAGTCGGTTTGGCTCAGTGGTTGGAGCCTCAGCCTGAGGACTGATCTGTTGAAGGCTCCAGACGTGCAGCAACCAAATGATGTGTTTCCTTCACATTGCTTTTTCTCTCTGACTCTCTTCCTCCCTTCCACTCTCTCTAAAAAGCAATGGAAAAATTAGCTTCGGATGAGGATTAACAACAACAAAATAAATAAATAAAAAGATTTATTAACCCTGTTAAATTTATTAGTTTTATCAATTCATCTGTAGATTCTTTCGGATTTGCCACACACAATTTTATCACCTGTTAAGAATAAGCGTTTTGTTTCTTCCTAGTAAACCTTTTACTTTTCTTGCCTTACTCCACTGGCTAAGGACATTCAGGGACAATATATGTAGCTCACTTTTTTTAAAAAGAAGATATTTTTCTTGATTTCAGAGAGGAAGGGAGAGGGAGAGAAACATCAATGATGCAAGGGAATCATTGATTGGCTTCCTCCTGCACACCCCACACGGGATGGAGCCCACAACCCGGTCAGGTTCCTAGGTGGATGCTCAACCACTGAGCCACGCCGCCGGGCTGTAGCTCACTTTTAATCACTACAAAGTCCTTTTGCCTCAAACCAACAGCTTTGGAATTGTTGGTTCCCTGCTGCAGGGTCAGGGGTAAGAAGCCCACACTCCTTTTCCAGCGTCTGCAGAGAGAAAGGCAGAGTACGCCGCTCTAAACATTCTTCCAATCCGGAAGAAGGAGCGGGCCAGCCCTCTGGTTGCCACGCAACGGCGTCGTCCTGACCCGAAGTCGGTGCCTGCGGGCTCGGGGCACGTGCCGCCTCTTCTGCATTCTGGGACTACAACTCCCACAATGCCGCGCGACGCGGGCCGCTCGCCTGAGAAGAGGGGGAAGGGCCCGGCCGGCGGGAGGCGGAGCGGAAGCGGAGTGCGAGGGACGAGCAGAGTAGAATCTCCACAAGCTGGAAACCAACCTCGCCGCCGCTTCCCAGTCGCTTCCTCTCTTCATCCCGACCTGGAAGCTGCTTCACTAGCGCGGGACGCCGCTGACGCCCTCGAATCGGCTTTCGCCGCGCCGCCCAGGAGCCTGCCGGCGGCGGCGTCGGTGACAAGTAGCCCACAGGCAAGGTAATGAGGAGGGGGCAGAGGGAAGCCGGGGTGGAGGCGTCCCAGCCCGCCCGGCCCCGCGTCGCTCGCTCGCGGCACCCCTCCGGCGGCGGCCGCCTCTGCTCCGTTGTGCCCCGCCCCCCGCCGCACCCGGGCCGCTGCCGCGGGGCGTCGGAGGAGACCTGGCTTGGGGACCCGCGGCGGCGCCGGCGGCGAGGGGTCAGGGTGGGGCAGGGGGGTGCGCGGCTCTTTGTCCCCCCGCCCCCCGGGTTCTGACAGCGCGGGGAACCGAGCGTGGCTCTGGCTGCGTGGTCCGAGCGGGGCGGGCTGGGTCCCGCGGCCGCCGGCGCGGTGTGCGCGGACCTGAGCTGCAGGGATGGAGCGGGCGCCGCAGCCGCGCTCTCTTCTGTTTCTGTGTTTTGACAGCGGGGCTCTGTTCTACTCGGTCGAGGTCAGAAACGTTCACATCTGTAAGAAGTGTTTGAGTTTATTTGAGCCAAACTGAGGCTAATTGTCGGGGAGCAACATCTCAACAGATGGATAAAATGCCCAGGGCAATGGCAGTTTTGCCACTTAGTTCACATTTCAGAACCCAAGGGTAAAACCCGAGAGGGTTACCTGAAATCCATTGGTGATAGATGAGGGAGATGGGAGGAAGCAAAGCAGTGAGGTCTGAGAGTGGGAAGAAAGTAAAATGGGTGAACACCTACTTTTATGCTGGTGGTATGGGATAGTTAAAACAATGAACAGATAAGGAGAACAGTGAAGGGTTCTGTGCTCTGTGCTCTGGTGCAGTGATTGTACCCCGAGGGATCTGGAAAAAAGGACATCACCATGACGTTCCAAAGGTATGTTCATGCAAAAAGACCGTACACAGGCTCGGTTAAGGGAAAGATTGACCTTTGTCAGGGAAGATACCCGCCGAGGACAGGGCTGCCCTTGCTGTTATTTGGGAAGTTTTCATGTCAGACCATCGCTGAGTTTGTCAGGTTCACCATGCAGGCTTCTCAGGTTTAGTGTGTGGCCCCTTTTGCTTCCACAACTTTGAGAGATAAAGTCAAGTGCCCCCCCCCCAACCCCTGTTTAAACTGTCACAAATAATTTTATTTATTTATTTTTGTTACTCCTCACCCGAGGATATTTTCCCATTGATTTTAAAAATATATTTTTAAAATATATTTTATTGATTTTTTACAGAGAGGAAGGGAGAGGGATAGAGAGTTAGAAACATCCATCAGCTGCCTCCTGCACACTCCCCACTGGGGATGTGCCCGCAACCAAGGTACATGCCCTTGACCGGAATCGAACCTGGGACCCTTCAGTCCGCAGGCCGACGCTCTATCCACTGAGCCAAACCGGTTAGGGCCCCATTGATTTTTTTAGAGAGAGTGGAAGGCAGGGGAGAGACAGAGAGGAGCATCCATGTGTTTCACACCTATTGGTTGCCTCCAGCACGCACCCCAGACGGGCAGCCTGCAACCGAGGTACTTGCCCTTGACCAGGATTGAGCCCAGGACCGTTCAGTCCAAGGGCTGAGGCTCTATCCGCTGAGCCAAACCTGCTAGGGCTCAAATGCCCCTTTTTAGCTCCCTCTTCAAAACTCAACTCCTGGGTGACTGGTTAGGAGGAACTGAAACTACTCTCAAAAGTGTGGCTCAGACAGCCTGGGTTCCAATCCTGAGGCCTGAGTTTTGTCACCGTTCAAATGGCAATAAACTGCACACCTTCAAGTAGTGAGGGTAAGTAGTATACTTACAATGCCACGAATTCTTTATTTAACAAAAAATAAATCTTTTGAATATGATACGTTTATTAGCTGCACTGAAGTAGCCTCTGGATTTGTGAATTTTGTTTTTCTTTCCTTAATCGCTATCACTCTAGTGTTCTTCACGTTGTGCCTTGTGCACCTTAAACCTAAGCAAAGAATTTAAAAGAATATGCTGTCTTAATTTACACTGTTTTAAGATGGCTGAGGACGTTCTTAGGAAATTGATGACTCTGCTTTTCTGTGGATCAGCTTTGGAAATACAGACAAGGACTCCTTAGAGGAGCTTAAGTGTTTTGGCAGAGTCAGCATCTGCAGTCCTGAGGAGGGGTTTCACCATCTTTTCAACTTTACCCTCTTTTCAACCCTGTATCAAACTTCTTTTTACTTCTTTCTGTTTTTCTCACTGGTTAGTCATTTCCTCCCTTTGGGATGGATCTGTGTTACCAAGTTGTAGTTTTTGTTCTCAGGACAATTGATTCAATGTAATACATTTTGTAAGGAAATGACTTGAAATATTTCACATTAGCCCCTCTATCCTTTGGGTTGTTCTTGCACTGTTTTCTCCTAAATTTTACTGATACTGGTGATGAGTTTTTCTTCAAAGAAATCTTTATGGTCCTTAGTTGAAAAATTTTTTTCATTTAAAATGTCTGTTTTGCCTTAACTGGTTTGGCTCAGTGGATGGAGCATTGGCCTGTGGACTGAAGGGTTCCAGGTTCGAGTCCGGTCAAGGGCATGTACCTTGGTTGTGGGCACATCCCCAGTAGGGGGTGTGCAGGAGGCAGCTGATCGATGTTTCTAACTCTCTATCCCTCTCCCTTCCTCTCTGTAAAAAATCAATAAAATACATTAAAAAATAAAATAAAATGTCTGTTTTGTACTATTTTGAGTTTGAACACTACTGTGTAGTAGGTAAACTATGTCCTGAGTGATGCTCTATTTGAATGTACAGTTATAGTTGGGCCTGATGGATATTCTGTGTAATGTCTTTAGTGATAGATGTATTTTAATTTTTTTTTTCAGTAGAAACGGAGAAATCGAAGGACTGTATTTCATAAAGATAACAGAGAGCCAGAGAGTATGGCAAGTGGAAAATTTAAACTGTGGGAGATGGCATATGCACATAAAGATTGCTGATTCATTTAAAAACATGTGGCAAAAATACTTGTTTTGAAAAAAAAAATGTTTCCATGTTGGTGTTATTGAGAATAGTGGAGGAGAGAGGGTGATGACTACAGGAACAGGAGTCCTTGGTTCTCGTCCGGCTCTGTCACGACCTGTGTGACCTTAGGTTCCGCCGTGGTCCTCGATTTCCTCCTCTCTAAGCTAGTGAGTTGGTCTGATTCCAAAGACTCTTCTAGCTCAGACTTTCAATGATAAGGGTTTTTGGACATTCTTTTTAATGTGGGGGGGGGGGGGGAAGATGCAAACTTTTTCAGTCATTTATTTGTGTCTTAGGGGTGTATTTCCACCTTGAGGAAGGCAATACACGTGAACGATCTAGAAAGCTGCCACAAACCCCGAATCTCTTTCATGAGCTGCATGTGCTTCCTCTGCATTGTTGGCATGCTTAGCTCTCTTCCTCCTTACTGCTTGTACTTCTTTCTTTCTTTTTTTTACTCATAGCCTCAGTTTACCTATTATGCCTGCTTCTTTGTATACAACTCTGCTTGTCAATCCCCTAATCTAACTTCATTGTTTCTTTTTTGTGAGTTCTTTCCCCTTTTGCTCCTGCTCACAAATCAACATCCTGGTTTTCTTAAGGGCCTCTTTTTGTCCAAGGCCTCAGGCAAAGGTGCACAGTGCTAGTCTAGTCAGCTGTGGAAGGGGAAGTGGGGTCATGTGCCTCAAAATATGATTGGCTGAGGCTGTGGGCTGTGACTGAAATATCCAGTACTGCATAATACATTTTAGATTAAAATTTTACTATGGCATAGTGACTGAGTAGTTTCCCGTTTGCCTTAAGATGTTCTATTCTTAACCCTGACTTAACTTTACCCAGATTTTTCTATCTTTTGCACTCTTCAGTGTTATAGTCTTCTCTTCCCTCTCCCAAATGTGCCATCTAAAAATGATCTATCTTTAGCCCTAGCCGGTTTGGCTCAGTGGATAGAGCATTGGCCTGTGGGCCAAAGGGTCCCGGGTTCGATTCTGGTCAAGGGCGTGTATCTTGGTTGCAGTCTGCTCCCTGGCTCGGGCCCTGGTTGTGGAGCATGCAGGAAACAACCAATCAATGTGTTTCTCTCACATCGATGTTTCTCTCTGTTTTTCCCTTTCTCTTCCACCTCCCCTAAAAATCAGTGGAAAAATATCCTCAGGTGAGGATTAACAAAAAAAACAAAATAAAAATGATCTAATATCTTTAGATATGATATTTCTGTATCTCAGCTGGAATTTTAGTGTAGCTTTTCTCAAGGCAGTTAACATTTTAAATCTTACAGCTAATTAGGTGTGAATGTGTCCGGTGTTAAATTCTCTTCCCCCCCAACCCCCCCATATTAACCTTAGGCAATATTAGGTAGAGAAAGTATTTTAGTAATTTAAGACATTTAGAAATGCCCTTTCCCCCTGAAATTACATTCCAAGATCAAATCTGTGGAGAACTTGTTTCTGAGCCTTTTTTGGAGAGAACTCTCTGAACCTCTGAGCTCTGGTGAACATACTGTCTCCTTTTTGTAATAAATATCTGCTTCTCTAGCTGTAAATTTCTTAGGAGGCTAGTAGCTATTCTTGCAGTATACCTTTGGCTAAGTGAGAGGGTCTCTGCTTGCTAGTTGCTGATTTTATTGCTGTAGTTAGTTGCTTTAGCTGTGGCCATATTGGTTCATGAAGCAGATTGCCAAAGAAATGCAGAAATGCGATTTGAAGGAGAGGTTTTTTTTGTTTTGTTTTGTTTTTGTTTTTGTTTTTTTAATATATATATATTTTTTTAAGATTTTTTTAAAAATATATTTTATTGATTTTTTTTTTATAGAGAGGAAGGGAGAGAGATAGAGAGTTAGAAACATCGATGAGAGAGGAACATCGATCAGCTGCCTCCTGCACATCTCCTACTGGGGATGTGCCTGCAACCCAGGTACATGCCCTTGACCGGAATCAAACCTGGGACCTTTCAGTCCGCAAGCTGACGCTCTATCCACCGAGCCAAACCGGTTTCGGCTTTTTTAAAAATATATTTTATTGGTTTTTTACAGAGAGGAAGGGAGAGAGATAGTTAGAAACATCGATGAGAGAGAAACATCGATCAGCCGCCTCCCGCACATCTACTGGGGATGTGCCCGCAACCCAGGTACATGCCCTTGACCGGAATCGAACCCGGGACCCCTCAGTCCGCAGGCCGACGCTCTATCCACTGAGCCAAACCGGTTTTGGCTTGAAGGAGAGGTTTTTAAGGTAGGATTAATATTTTTAATGTTGCTATTGCAATATTTACATAAAAATACAAGGAAGTATTTCAGGACAGGTAGCGTGAAATGCAGTGTTTTTAAATTTTTTGACTGCAGCCCATAATAAGAGTCTATATCAAGATTCCATAGATGTATAGCTCTGTGTGTGCATGTGTGTACCTGTGTATGAAAAAGATATATATATGTAAACTGAAAGAAAAGTTTTGCAAAACGAAATCTGTAGTGGGCCCAGTCTACTCTTATGGTTTCTATTTTATCTTGTTTTTTAAACAAATGCCAGTTGCAAACTATTAAGTCAATTTTGTTTCTTGTATTTGGAAAACATTGGATTCCTGGGTTGAAAGTTTGGATGCCTAATTTTCCCCTTTTGTTTGATGTTGGGTAGTCACTTCTCTTTGTGCATCACATTATGTTTATGAAAGTGTTCTAGTTTAAATATCCACCGATTATCTGTCTTTATTTGTCCTTAGTAATAATGTTAGATAAATATATTTGTCCTGGCTAGGGAGAAACCACTGACAATTTGCTTAAATATCTAGTTGTTTGATGTTTGCTGTTTGGCAAGTGACATAGTAAAACTTAAACCAGATCTTTGGAGCTTTACAGATCTCCAAAGGTCTTGCAAATTGGAGTGGGGACGTTAAGTCCAGTAATAAATATAAAAATAAGGAAAACAATTTTTTCATGTTCTTTGTTTTTGATATGTGTGTGTTCTTTAGAGTTTGAAAAAATTATATTAAAAATGCTTAATAACAATAAATTAACATGACAGTGGATTGCTACCTAGACTTTATTCCACACCCCATCTTGCCACTGCCCTTTCATATTAGAAAACACCAATAAGAATACATTCTTCTGTACAAAGATCACCAATTAAATCATTATTGTTCCTGTATATTACCAAACAGCAACTGTCATTCTCATAAGAAATGGGGACACAGCTTTCCTTGCTTGTAGCTTTCCTTCTGTTCATTTTGGATGATTTCTGCAAACCAGGCCATTCCATGCTGGGGATTGGGATCCCTCTCATTCTCATTGGTTTGTACTGAGGAGGGTAAGAATAAGGAATTTACTGTCTGCTCCCAAGATTCTGGTCAGAAAAGAATTCTAAAGGTTTTAGTTAAAAGGTAATTGGAACCAGACTTTGTGCTTCTTTTTTCTCAGATCAGAACTCCGGTCTTCCTTGACCTTACACCTCATTTAGACTCCCCAGACATTCTCACATGGTCCTGTTTATTTTCTCCATAGCAATTTACAAGCTGAATTTAGTTTGTTTCTGTATTTGGTTGTTTTTTTTTAAATTAAATCTTTATTGTTCAGATTATTACAGTTGTTCCTCTTTTTTCCCCCCATAGCTCCCCTCCACCCAATTCCCACCCCACCTTCTGCCCTTACCCCCCCCCCCACTGTCCTCATCCATAGATGTACGATTTTTATCCAGTCTCTTCCTGCACCCCCCACACCCTTTTCCCCCTGAGAATTGTCAGTCCACTCCCTTTCTATGCTCCTGATTCTATTATATTCACCAGTTTATTCTGTTCATCAGATTTTTTATTCACTTGATTTTTAGATTCACTTGTTGATAGATGTGTATTTGTTGTTCATAATTTGTATCTTTACCTTTTTCTTCTTCTTCCTCTTCTTAAAGGATACCTTTCAGCATTTCATATAATACTGGTTTGGTGGTAATGAACTCTTTTAGCTTTTCCTTATCTGTGAAGCTCTTTATCTGACCTTCAATTCTGAATGATAGTTTTGTGGGGTAAAGTAATCTTGGTTGTAGGTTCTTGGCATTCATCACTTTGAATATTTCTTGCCACTCCCTTCTGGCCTGCATAGTTTCTGTTGAGAAATCAGCTGACAGTCGTATGGGTATTCCCTTGTAGGTAACTGTTTTTCTCTTTCTGCTTTTAAGAGTCTCTGTTTGTCTTTTGCTCTTGGCATTTTAATTATGATGTGTCTTGGTGTGGTCCTCTTTGGATTCCTTTTGTTTGGGGTTCTCTGTGCTTCCTGGACCTGTAAGTCTATTTCTTTCATCAGGTAGGGGAAGTTTTCTGTCATTATTTCTTCAAATAGGTTTTCAATATCTTGCTCTCTTCTTCTGGCACCCCTATAATTCGGATTGTTGGTACGCTTGAAGCTGTCCCAGAGGCTCCTTACACTATCTTTGTATTTTTGGATTCTTTTTTCATTTTGCTTTTCCGGTTGGGTATTTTTTGCTTCTTCGTATTTCAAATCTTTGATTTGATTCTTGCGATCGTCTGGTCTGCTGTTGGGAGTCTGTATAATATTCTTTATTTCAGTCAGTGTATGCTTAATTTCTAGTTGGTCCTTTATCACAACATTGAGGGTCTCACTAGATTTCTTGAGGATCTCACTACATTTATTGGCGGTCTCACCAGTCTTTACTAAATTTATCGGCAGCTTCTAGACAGTTCTTGAAACACCTTAAAAGTGTGGTTTTGAACTCTATATCCAGCAGTTTGCTTTCCTCCATTTCTGTCATTTGTGTCCTGTTTCTTTGTCTCTGCATTTTTTATGCTTTCTTGGTGCACCTCCTTGTGGTCTTTGTGCACAGTCTTGTTGTAGTTAAGCTTTGATTGTTGTAGGTAACACTGGGGAGTATTTGACCTCCAGGCCAATTGGTTGTGAGAATCAGCTGTCTAAAAAGATATTTTCAATGAATCGACATTTCTGTTTAATATTTTTGAAGAGCTATATAAAGGAAACTGATAAAGACCTGAAAGTTTGCTGAGTGGTGGAGAAAGTTGGCAAAGAAGATGCTGTAGTTCCAAATCAAAACTATTTATAGAAACTCTTCTTAAATATGTCATTGTTTATTCTGTTACTGATATAGATTATGACTAATGGCCTTTTTTCTTCTCAGTTTTGCAGAGGTAATTGAGAGTTGGAGGCAATCTTGCTGAAGATGAAGAATATACCATATTAGCAGAGGAGAAAGAGGAGGAAATTTTTTTTCCCTTCAGAAATCTTGATTGGTGGCTTGCCTTTAGTTACCACTTTTCAGCTGAGTCTGTTTGCTTCAGGAGAAATGATTTTTGCAATCTCTAGAAAAAATATGTCCCAGAAATTGAGTTTACTTTTGCTTGTATTTGGATTCATTTGGGGATTGATGTTACTTCACTATACTTTTCAACAACCAAGACATCAAAGCAGTGTCAAGTTACGTGAACAAATACTAGATTTAAGCAAAAGATACGTTAAAGCTCTAGCAGAGGAAAATAAGAACACAATGGATGTTGAGAATGGCGCTTCGATGGCAGGATATGGTAAGTTAACTGTAGACTATTTCTAGTTTTCTCCTCTTAAACCTATCCCGATTTAAAGATAGTCATGGAAAAAGAAACAAAATAAAGATAGGTAATGGAAGTCTAACTCTTTATTTAGTGCATTGGCCTTTACAAATAATGTTCTCTTCACTTTTTATTATGAAAAATTCAATTGCACTGAAAAAGAAATAATATGATATTCATATATCCATCACTTTAATTTAATAATTATTAATATTTTGTAGTATTATGTCTAATTATTTTTTTAAAATATATTTTTATTGATTTCAGAGAAGAAGGGAAAGAGATAGAAACATCAATGAGAGAGAATCATTGATTGGCTGCCTCCTGCACGCCCCCAACTGGGGAGTGAGCCTGCAACCTGGGTATATGCCCTTGACCAGAATTGAACCCGGGACCCTTCAGTCTACAGGCTGACGCTCTATCCACCGAACCAAACCAGGGAGGGCCCTGAGACATCTTATTAATATAAACCATCAGGTGTAGTCCCAGGGGCCCACCATGAGTAACAAAAGACTTTACCACTCAGGAAATTCCAGGTGTTTAGAGCTACCTCCCAGGAATCCGTGATAAAGGCCAGCTAATTATTATACAATGTATTGTATTCTTTGGATATCCTGAATCTTAGTGTATCTAGGTTTTTCCTCTTGACCTAGTCAAATTCCCTAGAGGAAGAGTATAGGTCTCCCATGTGTACTGGGACCTGAGTGAGAGGAAAAGACTGGGGGAGAAGGGGTAACCTCAGCACTTACTATGTAAACTTCCACTACGCCCCCAGTGTTCAGCGTGGTTCCCAGGTCCTCAACTGCTTACTAGCCTCAGAAAATACATGAGATTTTCTGCAATGGGGAGGGGCTGTTACCCAGTTTTGGAGTGGTATAAAGACTATAGGAATCCGATTGCTTTATAAATGTTCATCTAGTCCTGTTTTTTGTTGTTTTTAATATATTTTTATTGATTTCAGAGAGGAAGGGAGAGGAAGAGAGAGGAGCATCAATGATGAGAGAGAATCATTGATTGGCTGCCTCCAGCACGCCCCCTACTGGAGACCAGCCCACACCTGGGCATGTGCCCTTGACCGGAATCGAACCCGGGACCCTTGAGTCCACAGGCCGATGCTCTATACACTGAGCCAAACCGGCTAGGGCTAGTCCTGTTTTTAATCCCTTCTTTACCCCTGTTTTTATTGGTACTGGGCCTTTTAGGGTAGGGTTCGGAGGAGAAAATCAAATTGCTTCTTGGTATTTTTCCTCTTTTAAGATCCAACGTTTTCAGGTCTGCTAAGTCAGTTAGTGCTCATCTGCTTTTCAGCTTCTGGAATTTTGTTGTTATTGTGTCCTCTTGTTATCTTTGGCCTCCTGGATTTAAAAAAGATAGAAAAAGAGGAAAAACACCTTCATTGTTTTGGTGGCATATTCAGAGGCATCAGAGGTTAAATGCCTTTGTTTAGTTTACCATCTTTATCTGGGAATGCCCTGGACACTTTCCATTTTTTCTTCTCCTTCTTACGATGTTTTTTTGAAGTGATGAGGGTCAAATGTAGGTGACTAGAGTTGAAGGGGTTGGCATAAATTGAGATTGGTGTACTTGTGGCAGATGTAGATGCAGGTTATATTGTTTTGCATTCTGCTTAGTCCAACAATGAAGAAGAAATTCTTATGGAACCAGAGAAATACTTGAAAACAAAATTCATTCTACTTGAGCAAAATAACTGTGATATTTTAAAAGGTAGAACTGTCTATGCTATGCTGCCCAGCTTTGTATAACAACTCAGTTTTAAAAGCAAAAATGAGACCCTCTACACCTGATATTTTATAAACTGCATGTTTTAAAAATACATATATTTTTTATAGATTTCAGAGAGGAAGGAAGAAGGAGAAGAGATAGAAATACCAATGATGAGAGAGAAACATTGATTGGCTGCCTCCTGCATGCCCACTACTGAGTATTGAGCCTGCAACCTGGCCATGTGCCCTGACCAGCAATCAAACTATGACCTCCTGGTTCATAGGTTGACCCTCAACCATTGAGCCACACTGGCTGGGTGGGATTAACTTTTTAACGAGACTTTAAATCTGTTTCATTGCACTGGAAAAATGAGAGTTTCCCTCATATTTATAATACTGAAATTCCCTTAAGAAGCTCTGATGCTATTGATTACAATAATTAGGCCTTTTCTATTTGTGATCTGAGTGCTTTCTCTCTAGTATATTTTCTTTCAGATGATTTAATAATTGCTCACTTTTTCCCTCAAACTATGAAAACACAAATATTAATGTCTAATATGGTTTATTTTGATTTCTCTCTCTCCCCCCCAACCCCCCAGCGGATCTAAAAAGAACAATTGCTGTCCTTTTGGATGACATTTTACAGCGGTTGGTGAAACTAGAGAACAAAGTTGACTATATTGTTGTGAACGGCTCAGCAACCAACACTACCAATGGTACTAGTGGGAATCTGGTGCCACTAACCACGAACAAAAGGATTAATGCATCCGGCAACATTAGATAGCAGTCAAAGATCACCTTGTGCTGCTGCATCCCCATGAGTTAGATCCAAGGACAGAAAAGCTTTTAAACCGCTGGCTAGGATAGAGGAATACTTCGCAAATACTCTGCATTTCCAAGGAATATGCTGGAATCATGGAACTCTTATTCTGTATATAAATTTTTAAAAGTTATTAGTTTGCTTTTAGGCAAGTCTCTTCAATGCTGAACTATATCCTTAAAGGGAATTTGGTAACATGGTTGATATGGTATGCAGATAGGCGATCTTTATGTAAACTTTTTGTGTTTGAGATCAAGCTGAAACACTGAAAGACATGGCTTCATTTCTAGAAAATATTTATTTAAATATATAACATGTTTTTCAGACAAGTGAAGAATATTGTTATTGAATCATTCTGTCATTTGTTCTCAATATGTATAATCTTAGACTGATAACGTTAAGAAGTGTGCTTATTTCCAGTACTATATTTTGTTACTCAGATTATGAGCAGAGCAAGGAAGTATAATGTTGAAAAGAATGTTTTGAAATCATGACCCAAAGAATGTCCTCATTTGCACTATCCTTCAGAATAACTGGAGGTTGATTATTGTATATTTTTAAAAATTACATTTGTATGAGAATAATCTTGAAATGGGTAGTAGCCACTGTCTGTAACCTATTCTTAACATTGGGACAATTAAAGAACATTAAGATAGTAATTTCAAATCTCATATGTAACATTTTCTTACATGTATTCTGAAGAAACAAATGATATTTTTATGATGAGATAAAAATAAGTATTAAAAGTTTAGCCCGTTGAGTGTCTATGCTGTCAGGGAAGCACATTATTTCCATATTTGGATAATTTTGCCTTTATGTTGGCAGGGGAAGGGAGACGGAGATATTCGTGAGACTGGGGCTCTGAAGGACTTTAGCCAGATGCATAGATGTATAAAGGTATTTGTGCTACATTAAATTGCTTGGAAAATGTTAACATTATATAAGAGTATCCTGCTTTAAGAAATTTTGGATTTGTATAATAGATACATTAGATGTTCATTTTATGTAATGACCACTTAAAATAATTAAAAACATTTAAGATATAATTTAAATTAAGAAGATTGACTCTTCTTTCAGGAAAACAGTTAATGTATATAGCACAGAAGATCCTAATCTTGGGTAATTCTAGCATAGAGCAAAGGACACCTTTATTTAAATGTCCCTTGTAGCAGATTTAATTCCCATATGGTGCCCTATATTTCATAGTATTTATTCTCTATAATAACTGCCAAGTGCAGCTAGATTCTAGATTTACACTATATTGAATTTAGTTTTGGATATTATTCGTTATTACAATATGCTACCACACATAGTAGCAATAATTAAAATGTTTTATTAAAATAAGTATGAAAAAAATTTCATGAAAGGGAGCTTTTCAAACATTCTCTGTACTCTATGGAAGAAATGAATTATATAGCATTGCCAAGTGAAGTTTGGAATAATTGTTCTGTCTTTCTTATTAGATGTGGACATTTTTGTTTTTTTGTTGTTTTCAGGGATGAAATAAAATATATTATTTGTACTTACAAAGTGTTATAAGTTTTTTTCTTTACTGGTGATTGTGCATTTAATAAATGGTTAATGATTAAAAGGAATCTTAGAAAATTTGGGTTTGTTCCAAGATATACAGAAAAGCAAAATGTGTGTGTTGGGGGAAATCTGAAATTTTTTTACCCAGGGATAAATGCTGTTGACATTTTAGTATATAAATGTGAGTCTGATTTCCCCTTCTGACACTCTTCATTAACTTCTCATTGCTACTTAAAATCCAGCATTCTCACTGTGGCCTCAAAAGCCCTAATTTGCTCCCGATTGTCTTGTAACCTTGTACCAACCTCCTCCTCCTTAATTCCTCTCCAGCCATGTTGACTTTCTCTTCCTAGGGGATACCAAACATGTTTTTGCATCAGCAGCTTCAAACTTCATATTTCTCCATTTGTAACTCTTATTCCCAGATATCTTCATGGTTCCCTCCCTCACATTCAGATGCTCAAATGGTACTTCTTAAGGGAAGTTGTTTTTGACCACCTGCCTAAAATGACATACCGCTAACATTCTTCTTATCCTTTTTCCCTTTTTTCACAGTTGTGATATATATATATATATATATAAAACATTAAATTGTATATTAATTTTTTTTCCTGATGCTTCTTAGAATATGAGCTCCAGGAAGGCAAGAACTTCATTTCGTTCACTGGTAAAACCTGGGCATATACAACGTGTCTGACACAGCATAGGTGCCTGATGAATATTTGTTAAAATGAGTTACTAAACCATTCTACACTTTCTGCTTTGTGCATCTATACCTTTAGTTATATTATTAAAATTTATAGTATACATTCTTTTTGTGCAATCTATCATGAACTTCTTTACATTACTTTCACAGTTATTTTGTTATTCTGGCTATGTCACAATTGATAATCATCTTTCACTCAATTAGGCATTTTGGCTGCAGATAAAAGATTTAGACCTAGGTGTGGAGCAAGTCTAAGGCCCGTCCTCTTCCTATTATGTTATGCTAGATGATCATCCTCAGACCATGTTTAATGTCATGAGCAGCAGGCCGGACGCGTATTGCATAGTCGGGGAAAGACTGGGGACACATTGTACAGTGGCTAATCCATAATTGGGTTAGAGAACTGGGAGGGGATTGGCCAGTGGTCAGACTTGTGCTTAATCAGATCAAGTTTGTCAACTTACAGTTTTTGATTTAAAATGAATCAGTAATATTTGTGTATATTAAAATAAGGCAGTTAAGCCATAAAGATTTTTTTAAAAAAATTAGGATGTTTTAGATTTTACCAGTGCCAGCATCTCTTAAACATTTTTTTCAGAGTGATTTTAGGATCTCCAGTGAGGCCTTACTAGGTCAAGTGTAACTTCACATTGCTTCTAAGTGTTGATTAGCAGCATCATTCATGTGAATAAACCATTATTTTTCATTTAACTTTCTTGGGTGCTTACATTGTCACCCATTCACACTATCTTTAGTATCTACCAATTTTTTAGGCAAAGAAATAAACCATGGTTGTGAGGAGTCTTTTTAGGTCAAGGGGGTGGTTGTGCTATGGTAGATAGTATATCAGGGCTTGAGGAAATGAAGCATTTTTAAAAAATATATTTTTACTGATTTCAGAGAGGAAGGAAGAGGGAAAGAGAGAGAAACGTCCATGATGAGAGAGAATCATGGATTGGCTGCCTCCTGCAAGTCTCCCAACTGGGGATCGAGCCCACAACCCGGGCATGTGCCAGAAGGGAACCTGGGATCTTTCAGTTCATAGACTGATGCGCTATCCACTGAGCCAAACCAGCTAGGGCAGGAAATGAAGCATTTTGAACCACCAGTGCTTAGGAATTTACACATAACATTAGGTTATGCTTAATTTTGCTATAAATGTGTTTGTTTTGTTTGCTTGTTTGTTTCTCATCTTCATGAATTTAAAATGGAGGGGAAAAGTACCTTTACTCTTTTCTTCAAATTTGAACTGGGAGTCTGAAAGCCTTGAGTGATGGCTGAAGCCAGAGGGCCCCGATCGGGGACCTCGGCCAGGTCAGGAAGGCCTCTGCTCTGCCTCCTGGAGCAGGGGCTATGTCTTGCATATTAAATTAAAACTTGTCAAAACGGGAAAGTATTCCAGGAGGAAGGATTTAGAGCAGGAAGGTTTTGGAGAATTGGTTTTTAATAATGTCTCCCATGTAATGGGATTGTTATAATAGCAGTTATTGAGCATCTACTCAGGCTCTGTCCTGTGCCGTGCTCCTCAATATCTCATTTAATCTTCAAGACTTTGTGAGGTAGGGTCTGTTAGTGAGGGAGTGTGGTACAGAGAAGCTGGAAACGGGGGCTAGAGTCACACCTTATAGACTGCATAGCAGAGATTCACACCCAGAAGGGTCTGTCGCGAGTCCATGCTCTTGACTACCAGATCTCACTAGCAGTTCTGCTGATCTTGGCATAAGTAATCGCAAGCATCCTCTTTACTCCCATCATCTAGTCCAGTGGTCGGCAAACTCATTAGTCAACAGAGCCAAATATCAACAGTACGACGATTGAAATTTCTTTTGAGAGCCAAATTTTTTAAACTTAAACTATATAGGTAGGTACATTGTTATTAACTTAATTAGGGTACTCCTGAGGCTTAGGAAGAGCCACACTGAAAGGGCCAAAGAGCCACATGTGGCTCACGAGCCGCAGTTTGCCGACCACTGATCTAGTCCCTAGGGCCTAGCAGCTCCTCTGATCCAAGAGAGAAATGCTTCTCCGTCCACTCCTCACTTTGTCCTCAATGGGTCAGCAATGTGCAAAGTCTGCAAAGACGTCACACATTAGGCACTTGGCTCTCAGGCGTTGGTGGTAGCCCACTCACTCAGGCTGATGGCCACGGATGGCTGGGGTTGGGGATGATGGGACATGAGTCAGTTCCTGCGGAGGTAGTTAGAAGCATCGGGGTATGGTATTGGGGAGCTTATGGATGAACCTGCCACATAGTGTCTCTCACATTTGACCTTGGAATAAAGGGAAGGGAGGGACAAACGAGTGCATGTTCTGCAGGGTAAACAGAGTCTTTTCAGTCTACCCTCAAGGCCATTTTCTGTACCCATCATGGGATTCAGGGCACTTTCAACTCACTTCCGGCAGTTCTCTGGTGCTAAAATTTTATTTGCAAAGTTTAGGTTAGGGACTTTCTGGGACCAAAATATTTAATTTTCCACTTCCTAGAGGCTAGACAAAATGGTATGCAAGACCACACTCTTGGTCTATTATTTTGCTCCTTTTAACCTCTTTATGTTTTACAAATGGATCCTTCAGTGATTTTTTTTTTTTTTTAAAGAAGCCTGCAATTGTCTTATGACTTGGCTGTGTCTAAGATTGTCTCTCTGGGTTTTCTAAAATGCTAACTGACAGAGCCTTAAAAACCTCAAGCTATTTTTCCAAAGCTTGGCTACTGACTTGCAAGCATTTTAAATTGCAGAAGCTCTGGATCCACCTTTCTGCTTCATCTGGGATGGTTCATGCACTGGTCCTCAGCCAGGATTGACCTCCCATGGAGAAGTGAGGTGAAAAGTGATATGGAAATCCTCATTGATTTTAGCATTGTCCATTATTACTGGCCCATATAATAAAAGGGCAGCTATTTCTTTGGTCTGCCTCCGAACCTGATTATTAAAAAACTAGAGGCCCGATGCATGAAATTCGTGCAAGGGGCTCAGCCCTCGCAGCCCTGGTTGCCCCGGCCAGCCCTCCCAGCCCCTCATAGCCTCTGCCAGCCCTCACAACCCCTCGCAACCTTGGCCGGCTCTCACAGCCCTGGCTTCGTCTGGAACGTCATTCAGATGGTCATCGGAAGATTGTCCAGACGGTCGTTCTACTGTTCGGTCTAATTAGCATATTAGCTCTTTATTATATAGATAGACTAGAGGCCTGGTGCATGAAATTTGTGCACTGGGGGGCGGGTGTCCCTCAGCCCAGCCTGCACCCTCTCCAATCTGGGCCCCCGTGGGAGATGTCCGACTGCCGGTTTAGGCCCGATCCCACAGGGCAGTCGAACATCCTTCTCACAATCTGGGACTGTTAGCTCCCAACTGCTTGCCTGCCTGCTTGCCTGATTGCCCCTAACCACTTCTGCCTGCCAGCCTGACCAACACCTAACTGCTCCCCTGCCGGCCCAATTGCCCCCAACTGCCCTCCCCGGCAGACCTGGTTGCCCCCAACTGCCCTCCCCTGCTGGCCTGGTCACCCCTAACTGCCCTCCCCTGCCAGCTTGGTTGTCCCTAAGTGCCCTCCCTTGCAGGCCTGCTCCCCCTCAACTGCCCTCCCCTGCCGGCTTGGTCGCCCCTAACTGCCCTCCCCTGCAGGCCCGGTCACTCCCAACTGCCCTCCGCTGCAGGCCTGGACCCCCCAACTTCCCTCCCTCCTCTGTAGGCCCAGTCACCAACTGCCCTCCCCTACCGGCCTGGTCACCCCTAACTGCCATCACCTGCTTGCCTGGTCGCCCCTAACTGCCCTTTCCTGCTGGCCATCTTTGACCTCATGGGGGTGGCCATCATGTGCAAGGGCGTGATGGTCAATTTGCATATTAGCTCTTTATTATATAGGACTAGGAGCCCAGTGCGCTATTCAAAATTGCACGGCGCTGCCCACTCCTTCTCCGGCCCTTGAAGCAGCCATGGCTACTGCTGATCAGGCCCTCCCCCAGCACAGGCGCGCGGAGACTGTGCGTGCAACCTCCTCCTGTCCAGTCGACCCGTTACGGTGTCCTGGTTAATTAGCATATTTCTCTATTATATATATAGATGTAAAGAACGTAAACAGGGCTTATTGGGAACTAAGGACATTTAGCCACAAATGCCCTTCTCTTAGCTTCCAGGCAAAGGCATACTGAGAGGAGGGAAGCAGGCAGAAGTTGCAAGGGGTGGGGTGGGAGTGTTTGACGTATTAATGCAGTTTGTTCTTTTTTCTCCTCAAACAGGTTTCTGTCACCTTTTGCCTTTGAAAATGAATGGCTCCACGGCCAGTGTTGCTAAGTAGTTACAGTGTTGCCCCCCCCCCCCCCCAAGGGTCACAGGTTCAATTCTGGGTCAAGGGCATGTACCTGGATTGCAGGTTCTATCCCTGGCCCTGGTCAGGGCATATGTGCGAGGCAACCAATCAATGTTTTTCTCTCACATTGATGTTTCTCTCTCTCTCTTTCTTTCTCTCTCACATCCCTCCCTCCTTTCCACTCTCTAAAAATCAGTGGGGGAGAGGGGAATAAGTGGAACTTGGAATTACACTCTCCCAAAGAGAGTGGTATGAGTAGTGAGAGTTTTAAGTAAAAATCACTTTTTGCCTCTCAACATGATTTAATTCTGTTTATCTTCTTTCCTAAATATCATTTGTGAAAAACAAGATTGGATTTAAATACAGTGCAGAGTGCCCATGGTTACTAACAGAAGAAAGCCCTTTCTCTGATTAAAACAAGTGACTTTTCTGACACAGCTTCAGCTAAGGGGCTGAGAGATGGCAGAAGTAGCTGCTCTGCCTTCTGTTTCTAGAAAGATTAGCTTTTCCTGGGGCTAAAGGAAGCCAAGGCCAATTCTGAAAGGGGGGAGTTTTCCTTGTTGTTAATTAGGACTCAGGTGACTTTACCAGTGACATGATGAGCTTGGTTGGTCCTTGCTTTTACCATTGGGAAGATTTGAGCTGTACCTTCCACTACCTTCTTCTTCCCATATCCTGGTGCCCAGGTGAGGATAGTTGGTTTCGTCACAAACCAGACGGCCAGAAGGATAGCATTATTATCCTTTGCCTCTGCAAAACCAAAATAGCTGGTATTTTTTGCTGGTGGTTAGGCAGAAAGTGTTCTAACTCTGTCACAGTGGGGCCCTTTGCCATCTTAGAATGTCCTGTTGGAATTCCAAACAGATAAAGCTGAGCCCAGAGCTGGTCACAGTATAAACCAATCCTGTTTTCTATTGCCTGGCTTTGCCCGACCTATTTTATATCATACACAATAGTACTCCCTTATTATGATTTGCCTTCCACAGTTTGTTATCCAGTCAACTTTGGTCCTTAAATATTAAATGGAAAATTCCAGAAGTAAGTAATTTAATAGACAATTCATAACTTTTTTTTTAATTAAATCTTTATTGTTCAGATTATTACATTTGTTCCTCTTTTTTCCCCCCCATAACTCCCCTCCTCCCAGTTTCCACCCCACCCTCCGCCCTCACTCCCCACCCACTGTCCTCATCCATAGGTGCACGATTTTTGTCCAGTCTCTTCCCACATCTCCCACACCCCTTTCCCCCCCAAGAATAGTCAGTCCATTCCCTTTCTATGTCCCTGATTCTATTATAATCACCAGATCATTCTGTTCATCAGATTATTTATTCACTTGATTCTTAGATTCACTTGTTGATAGATGCATATTTGTTGTTCATAATTTGTATCTTTACCTTTATCTTCCTCTTCCTCTTCTTAAAGGATACCTTTCAGCATTTCATATAATCCTGGTTTGGTGGTGATGAACTCCTTTAGCTTTTCCTTATCTGTGAAGCTCTTTATCTGACCTTCAATTCTGAATGATAGCTTTGCTGGATAAAGTAATCTTGGTTGTAGGTTCTTGGCATTTATCACTTTGAATATTTCTTGCCACTCCCTTCTGGCCTGCAAAGATTCTGTTGAGAAATCAGCTGACAGTCGTATGGGTATTCCCTTGTAGGTAACTGAGTTACTTTCTCTTGCTGTTTTTAAGATTCTCTCTTTATCTTTTGCTCTTGGCATTTTAATTATGATGTGTCTTGGTGTGGTCCTCTTTGGATTCCTTTTGTTTGGGGTTCTCCGTGCTTCTTGGACCTGTAAGTCCATTTCTTTCACCAGGTGGGGGAAGTTTTCTGTCATTATTTCTTCAAATAGGTTTTCAATATCTTGCTCTCTCTCATCTTCTGGCACCCCTATAATTCTGATGTTGGTACGCTTGAAGCTGTCCCAGAGGCTCCTTACAGTATCCTCGCATTTTTGGATTCTTTTTTCATTTTGCTTTTCCAGTTGGATGTTTTTTGCTTCCTCGCATTTCAAATCATTGACTTGATTCTTGCGCTCCTCTGGTCTGCTGTCGGGCGTCTGTATAATATTCGTTATTTCAGTCCGTGTATGCTTAATTTCTAGTTGGTTTCCCAATATAACATCGAGGGTCTCATTAGTTTTGTTGTAGACCTCATTAAGTTTATCGGCAGCTTCTAAACAGTTCTTGAGAGACCTTAAAAGTGTGGTTCTGAACTCTATATCTTCCATTGACAATTTTGTCCTGTTTCTTTGTCTCCGCATTTTGTTATGCTTCCTTGGTGCACCCCCTAGTGGTCTTTGTTCGCAGTCTTATAGTTAAACCTTGATTGTTGTAGCTAATACCAGGGAGGGTTTGACCTCCAGGCCAAGTGGCTATGAGAATCAGCTGTGTCAGCAGTGAGAGAACTTCTGTCCTCTAGGGAGGTGCTAATCTAGCCTTTGCCTGAGGCTATCCGGCAAATGCCTCTGTGCAGGGCTTGGGCGGGGCGGGTCGCACAGGATCAACAGGGTGGGCCGGAGAGAGCAGTTATGGCGGCTCTCAGTCCTGTCCCCAGGGGCTCTGCCTCTCTGAGTCCCAGCACCCGCTGCAAAGCTCGGAGAGAAAGCTGCACTCGCTCTGACCGAAGCCAGACAGTCCTGCCTCTCCCGTTTGAGTCTGGGTCCCTAAAGACTCGCCTGTATCTGGAGCTAAGAGTCTGCGACTCCCTCCCGACCGAAAACAACAACCGCGCCCTCCGCCGCCAGCCCGCTCCGCGCACTCCGCACCTTAGAATTTGACTTCAGCACTGCGCCTCCTCTGAGTGTCCGTATGCGTTTCTCTTTCCTCCTAGTTGTAGGATTTCCACTCAGCCAGCGTTCCTGTGGCTCTGGGTGATGTCCGTTCCGTCTTTTAGTTTCACTTTTGAAGTAGTTGTTCAAAGCAGCAAACTCCGGCGTTAACCTATGCTGCCATCTTGGTTCTCTCCGACAATTCATAACTTTAAATTGTGTGCTGTTCTGAGTATGATGAAATCCCTCTCTGTCTGCTCTATCTCTTTGTCCAGGGTGTCTGTGCTGAAGTCCCTGTCTCCCCCTTGGTCACTTAAGTGGTCATCTAGGTTATCAGATTGGTATCATAGTGCATGTGTTCAAATAACCCTTATTTCACTTTGCAATGGCCCAAAGCCCAAAGTAGTGATGCTGGCAATTTGGATATGCCAAGGAGAAGCCGAAAAGTGCTTCCTTTAAATGAAAAGGTGAGCACAGTCAATAAGATATTTTGAGGGAGAGACAGATCACATATAATTTTTATTGCAGTATATTGTTATAATTGTCCTATTTTATGATTAGTTTTGTTGTTAATCTTTTATTGTGCCTAATTTATGAATTAAACTTTGTCATAGGTATGTTTGTATAGGAAAAAACAGTATACATCGGGTTTGGTAGTATCTGTGGTTTCAGGCATCCAGTGAGGGTCTTGGAACATATCCCCCTTGGATAAGGGAGGACTACTGTTGTCCAGATTTGTTCTCTTCCATTTCCTTACCTGGAATGTCTTTTCCTTCCTCTCTTTAGTTTGAGTCCAATCCTTTTTTCCAATGTGCTTCTCAAGTTTTACCTGCTTAGTAGACAGTTCCAAATTTCCAATCCCAGCCTTAAGGGATTACCCTTTTCTCTGGAACTTTGTCTCACTTGTGGTCTGTAGTTCATTCATTCATTCATTCATTCATTCTCTTCTCCCTGTCAGGGATGTTGTTCTCCCAGCTCTTGTCATGAGTGGCTTCTTCTCATTCTTTAATTCTCAACTGAAATGCCATTCTACAAAGAGACCTGCCCTCACTACCCATTCTAAAGTAAGAGCCTTTTCTATATATTCAGAGATTGTCTGGTCTCCAGCACCTAGCCTGCTAGCTGGCACACAGTAAATAGTTATCAAATGAATTAACAAAGGAATTAATTTCTTAATTTAATGTATAATTTCAATTTCAGCTTAAGAACAAAAACATTGATAGCTCTTAGAACTGAGACATATCTAAAGACAGGAGAGATTAGATTAATGTCTGTTTCTTTAAGGCACTGAGAAATTTTCTGGACAATAACTCATTCTAGGGGATGAAATACTATGTGAAACTCCAATGTATGTTTCAAGTATAGTGGCTTAATATGAAAAAACAACACACGAACAATTCTGTGTTTTGCATATATTCTCTGTGCTGTTCCCTAGTTTATCTTCAAATGATATTTAATGCACATTGGAATATGTTGTGATAGATGGATATAATTTAAATATGAAGATACTAAACATTTTACCCTAGTTATTTCAATATAAAAAGTCATTATGTATTTTAATATAGAAAACCAGGGGCCCAGTGCACGAATTTGTGCACCTTGAAAAGAACTGTGGGCTGTGAGGCTGCAGTGGGCACAGTGGCAGGTCTCAGCCGGCCCCTCCCGCTGCAGTCCCCCAGTCCCTTGTCTGCTGGCAGCCCCACTTCCACCTGCTGATGGTGCTGGCCCCAATCACTCCATGCCGTCACCAGGTGTGAGCACTGGGCAGGACCATGGTGTGCAGGAGCAAAGACTTTTCAGTAACCACCAGAGGCTTGCCCTGATAACAGTGAACGGTGCCCCGCCTTAGTCTGGCGCCCCCACTCGGTTCACCTGCTCTACCATCCGGCCAACATCCGCCATGTTCCATGCGTGCCCCCTGGTGGTCAGTGCACGTCATAGCATTTTATATATATAGATATGTATTATTTTAAAGTTGTTTTAAAATACTCTAGATTTTTAAAGTTGAAGCTAAGAAAATTTCAATACTATTTTTATTGCTGAGTAGTATCTTATTATCCTATATAATAAAAGGGTAATATGCAAATTGACCCTAACATTAGAATGACCAGAACGACCACTGGATCAGTCACTATGAGGCACATTTATCACCTCTCCGTCCCTTTCCCCAGCTGGCAGGCTCCGATTGCTTGATGTCTAATGGGGAACTGGGGGTGGATGGTAGGGGACGCGGGCAGTGCCAGGCCAAGGCCCCTGACTCACCGGTCACCCCACACACAGAGGGTGACCTGTGGTGGGGGCGGGGCCTGCGAGTGGGCGGGAACAGCCAACCTCTCTGTCCCTTCCCCTGGCCATCAGGCACCGATCACCCGATGGTGAACGGGGAACTGGGGGTGGGTGGCAGCAGGGGGCAGGACCGGCTATGGGAAGCCAGGGAAGATGGTCCTGATCGCAGGCCAGGCCTAGGGACCATAGCCATGCATGAATTTCGTGCACTGGGCCTCTAGTATGAATATAAAACAGTTCGTATATATATCTTCCTATTGAACATCTGGCCTGTTTCTAGTTTGTGGCTGTAATGAATAAAGCTGTTATGAATATTCTCATAGAAGTCTTTTGTAAATTTAAGATTTCATTTCTTTGGGATAGATAGCTAGGAGTGAGATTACTATTCCATATGGTAAGTATATTAAGGAATACACTTTTTGTGCCATTTCACATTCAACTGGTAACAGAGTTTTGATTGGATGTCTCCATGTTCCCTCATGTTTAGGACAGGTAACAAGCAATGAAGGGTCATAATACTTCATTCCTTTGAAATAGCCACCCCATTCTGCTCATAGAACATTTTGAGGACCTGGGTAACTTTACCTATAGAAAGGGTATGAGATGAAATTAAGGAGCTATTTTTATTTTATTGGAGTAATAATACCATTTTATTTAGATAGAAGAATGTCATTTATTTTTTTAGAGTATTTTGGCTTTAAGTGTCATAATGTGTGATACTTTGAAACAGATTAACCACAATAAAAAACAACGTAGATTGATAAACCAAGGGCACTAGAAAGGAAGAGGGCATGCATCTACACCATTTGTCTGCATGAGAGTTTTACTTTGGGACCTGAATTATTCAGGAGAGTAACTTTAAAATATTGTTGTTCAATGAATTATTTTTCTTATTTGTGGATACTCCCTCCCAGGTAATTTATAGAGAGAAGTCAAGCTGATCTTAAGGGAGCATCAGAGTTTAATGACTCTTGAGGAGTGATGGATTTCCTACCCCCTTTTCAAGTTACTTACCCAAATTATGGCCAAATTACCAATCACATGGTAATTCAACTTTAAAAAGGATTTTGTGTTGAATATTTCTAAAGGTTTAAAAAAAGTTTAAATTGTTTTTACTTTTTCTCCTGCTTAAACCAGCAATTCGCTTTCTTCAAATATGTAGATTTACACCCAAGCTGGAAGGAGACACCCAGGACTATTGCTTTTACATCACTGTTTTTCTAAAAAAAAATAAAAAAATAAAAAAAATTAAAATAAATTATTGATTTTAGAGAGGAAGGGAGAGGTAGAGAGATAGAAACATCAATGATGAGAGAGAATCATGGATGGGCTGCCTCCTGCACGCCCCCTACTGGGCATGGAGCCTGCAACCTGGGCATGTGCTCTGACCTCGACCACCTGGTACCTAGGTCAATGCGCAACCATTGAACCACACTGGCCAGGTTCCATCACTGTTTTTTAAATTCCCATTTGGAAAACAGGCATGGAGATTATGGGCAGGCAAGCCATATCCAGACCCTTCTCAACACCGGTGAAGAGCGCGGTACAAAGAAATAAGCAATGTTCTGTGCGTCCATTATATATGCAAGGAATTGCACTCCCTTGTCGATGTCACTTGACAAGGAGACCTGCCAGACAAGGGAAAGAGATCGGCAAGGTGTGCGGAGGGCGGAGGGCGGAGGGCGGTGACTAGCATCCCAGCTAGGGCGGGGCTGTGCTTGCGGACCGCGGGTTTCTGGCGTCCGCGCGGGCCGCCGGGTGGGAGCGCGCGCCCTGCGGCGTCACCGCGGTCTTCAGGGCGGACCAATCAGGAGGCGGCCGGGCGGGGGCGCGGCCGGGCGGGGCGGGGCCGGCTCCGGCTGCTCCGAGGTCCTCTCGCGCGCGCAGCTGGGTTGGAGCGCGCCGCGTCCGAGCCGTTCGGTTCCCCGCGGGCCATGGAGCGGCTGACGTTGCCTCCGGGCGGCGCGGCGGCCGTGGACGACTACCTGGAGTACCGGAGGTGAGGCGGGCCCTCCGCGGGGCGAGGCGCGGCGCTCGCCAGCCTGGGTGCGGGATCCGTTCCCGGGCGGGCTGTTGGGGAGGCTTCCATTGATTTCGAGTTGCGTCGTTCTGTAATTAAATATCGCAACGACACGCAGTTCTGTGCTAATAAGTCTCTTCCGAGGCTGCTTACGAGGTCCCCGCTCCGACCCTTCCAGGAGGGATGATTTACGCAAAGGTCCAGTTGTTTTCCCCCCGAAAGGGCATGGAAGAATTACGCATGGAGTACTCGGGGCCGGTGAAAATGACCAGGCGTTAAGTTTGCATGCTAGTGTAGCAGGCGGGTAAGCCGTGAACTTGCAAACGTGCTCCCTGTCCCGGGGTGCTGGTTTCGGGAGGACACCGGCTGCTGGGGGAGTTTCGGTGGTTCTGGAGACAGTCCTTCCCCCAAACTGGAAACGCAGCCGCCCCTGGGGCCCTGACAAAGTCTGTGCTCCCCAGGCAGGGTTTTGGCAGTTGGGAAACTGGGTGAGTGGGAATGTCACGGGCAGGAGGATGCGGGGTTGGAGGGTGGGGGGAATGTGTGTGCATAAACGGGAAGCGGCGGAATCACAGCGAGAGGGGCCGCTCTGCTTGATGGTGGCCGCCCCAAATCATCCAGGGGTGTTGGGGCGCACGGGTTTCCTATCTGACCGCACCCCCTCCGGCTGTCTCGTGGTACAGTGTTGGGTAACGCCTAGAAATGCCTGGTAATTCTGAGCCAGCAAAATGAGGGTGAGGAACGTGATGGACGGGCCAGGCCTCATTCTGGGTTCAGGTGGGTCCAGGTAATGCCCAGAGCCCTATGCCCAGAACAGCTCCCACGCAGCCCTCCCGCCCTGGCAGAGCCAGCTCCGTTAGCCGTCAAGTCTCCAGGGCTTTTCACTGGGACCAAGTTGCTGGCCCCTGTTGTTGACTGATGATTTAGGTATTTAGATGTTTAGATATGCAGATTGGGGGCCTCCAGTTGTAGTCCCTTCCTTGGTCCAGAATATGTTAGGGCCTGGTGGAAAGTTATTTTTTTGGAAACATAAATTACCTGGAACTACCCCCTTTAAAGGTTAGAGCCTGCTATTCAAAGTGTAACAACTGTGGGCCAGCCGAGTAGGACTCCCCTGGGAGCTTGTTGGGAATGCAGACTCCAGGTCCACTCTGGACCATGAATCTGAATATGCATTTGACGGAGTCCCTTGAGGATTGTGTAATACAAATAAAGCTTGAGCTGCCCTGGGTCAGAAGTTAAGATATAAATGCTCTCTCTCTCTCTTTTTTTTTTTTTTCCAAAGAACTGAATTGATCTTTAAGTTCTTTTTCATACCTGTTGGTATACTTCTTGGTAGCTAAAATAAAGTGAAATGGCTCAAAAAATGATCTCAGAATAAAATGTCCCTTTGTCTTTTTTACTATTGCGTATCTAAATTATTTGAGGAAGAAGGTTGTGATGGTTCCATAGCTTCTGAATTGGTTTTATTTATCTTCCTCAAGCTAAAGACTTGAAAGTATGGGGAAAGGTATGGATTGTACAACAAATTATGTAGCATTCTGCAAACAACACTTTTCATGACTTTTAAGAGGGGCATAAAGTCAAGGGGAAATTTCTTCAATTTTGAGGAAATGCTTTTAATTGTTGTTGCTTTTCCCCTGGAGAGGCCAACTCTCAGTTTCTTAAGAAATTAAGAAATATCGGTGACTTAATTTCTCCCATACAGTTTTGAGGTCTTCTGGAATTGAACAGTGATGCACCTGGTTTTGAGCTTATACAGGTCCAAGGGTGTTTGTGGTCTCCCAATGGACTCCTGGCCAGGGTTTGGGCTCAGGTGTGGACATTAGTCATGTTGTCTTCTAAACTGATTTTTTTTTGGTACTTTTCTTTTTTGGGGGGGGGGGCGTGTTAGAATTTTTAGTTGTTTAGGCTCCAGCTTTTAATGAGAAGAATGAGCATGGTTGCTTCAGAATCAAAGGAGAAATTGAGATGAATAAATGGCAGTTCTCTGGCAGTAAGCTCCCATAAGGAAAGTCAGATGTCATGAATTCATTGACTTTCTTATTTAGAACCTTTTTTTATATGGGAAGCAAAAGCTTTATCACCATTGTGTGTAATTTTGCGATTGACATAAACCTAAAGTAAAAAATCAGTGCCGTATCATTTCCTTTGACTGTACAAGTATAGTTTAATTAGTTAATTATTATTTTTTTGTTAATCCTCACCTGAAGATATTTTTTATATTGTTTTTTAAAAAAAATATATTTTATTGATTTTTTACAGAGAGGAAGGGAGAGAGATAGAGAGTCAGAAACATCGATGGGAGAGAAACATCGATCAGCCGCCTCCTGCACATCTCCTACTGGGGATGTGCCCGCAACCCAGGTACATGCCCTTGACCGGAATCGAACCTGGGACCTTTCAGTCCACAGGCCAACGCTCTAACCACTGAGCCAAACCGGTTTCGGCAATATATTGGTTTTTAGAGAGAGTGGAAGAGAAGGGTAGAGACAGAGACAGAGAGAAACATCGATGTGAGGGAGACACATCTATTGGTTGCCTCCTACACTCACCCCAGGGATGGGGCCTGCAACCCAGGTACGCACCCTTGACTGGAATCGAACCCTGGATCCTTCAGTTCCAGGGTGAACCCTCTAACCACTGGGAAAAACCGGTCAGGACTAGTTTAATTTTAGAGTATAGTATTTATAACCTGGAAAATAAATAATCAAGGCTGAAGAGAACTATTTTGTTGTTGTAGAATTGTGGGTGAGGATGATGGAGGGAAACTTTTTACTCCTGAAGAGTATGAAGAATACAAAAGAAGAGTTTTACCTATGCGCTTACAGAATAGATTGTTCGTGAGCTGGCGATCCCCAACTGGAATGGATTGTAAACTTGTGGGCCCAGAGACACTGTGTTTTTGTACACACAGGTAAGATAGTTTATCGCTAAGTTCTCTGGTGATTAGAAAATATAAAACTGTAGCAGAGCATATCTTCCTTCTATAAGTAACATTACATGTGATAATGGAGAAACATTTAAATAGGCCTTTGTGTTGTACACTAGAAATTATCTAAATTTCTTTTAAATGTGATTTAAAAATCCTATTTTATCCTATTAGAACTCAGTACAGTCCATTACCTTAAGTATCTCTTCTCTTGCCTTTGGTGAAAACGGTATTGATGCCCCCATGGCTTTGTCAGGGGCCTCTCACTTAGGCTGGGGAGCACCGCTGCCTCTCCCACCTCTGGACAAGGTGGCTGCGGACGGGTCCTCAGACTGCAGAACCGCTGGAGTTGACCCACACCGACCAGCTTCTCAATCTACACAAAGGAGCAGTTCTCTTCCAATTTTCTAATCTCACTTTATACTTTAAGAAACACTGTTTTGTTCCTACCTTTCTTTAAACAAACAGAAATACTGAGCTCACAGCTTTTTATTATGCTTGGTCCGTTTCCAAGCAACGCGCACGGAGCAAAGGAAATACCTGAGGCGTGTTGCCTGTACCTGCGGTGTGCATTTGGCTGTTTGTCGTGTTTTCCTTTACATTTTTCTACTGTCCCAGGTCACAGCTGTGAAGCTCTAAAGGACCAAGCTGCTTCACGGAGACAAGTCACTGAACCCTGATGTGCTTTTAGGTAACAACTCGAACTTTCTGTTCCCAAGCAGCGGTGGAAGGAGGACCGCCCTGTTCTGATAGCGTCTGGGCCTCTTTCAGGAGACACTGTATAGTTGCTATTTACAGACTCGCAGTTTGCCAGAGGTTGTTAGGCAGTTGCTAGGATGAGTAATGTTGTGTATAGATTGATTTGAAATTTAGTTAGCAACTCCCACTGAAAATGCTGTGGAGGAAAGGAAAAGGTGAGTTACACTGATATCTTTCAGAATGGATACATTTGTGTTAGTTTTAATTTTTAGTCTTATACAGATTTAGTGCCTGTCTCTTACCTATGCAGCATGACATTAACCTTCAAAATGGACCCAACTCAACTTTAAAAAAAATACATATTTTTAATGATTTCAGAGAGAGAGAGAGAGAGAGAGAGAGAGAGAGAGAGAGAGAGAGATAGATCAATGATGGGAGAGAATTGTTGATTGGCTGCCTCCTACACAGCCCCTACTGGGGATGGATCCCACAACCCAGGCATGTGCCCTGACCAGAAATCAAACCATGACCTCCTGGTACATAGGTTGATGCTCAACCACTGAGCCATGCGGGTAGGGCACCCAACTCAACTTTGATGGAAAAGTTCTTAAGTACCAGAACTCAGATCTCTGTCTACATAAGCCCCTCCCCCCCCCTAATTAAAGTGAAACATGTTTATTATGGAAAATGTAGAGGATTATATAGAACAGTAGAAAGAAGACTCACCACTCAAAGCCAGCTGCTGTTAATATATTTTATTATATTCATATAATTCATTTACATAGTTTATTTAATTAATTATGTGTGAGTATAAATATTGAACCAGTTTTTCATGACAGAATCACAGAAATATGTTTTCACATTATGTGGTAATCACAAGCAAGATTTTTAATACCTACTGGCTGTTTGAGCTGGTTCACTATGTGTTCCCCAGAGGTGTGGGTGTCTCAGGGTGGACCAGGTGGAAGGGTAGGTTAGGGGAAGGGCAGACGCTAATTCTGGCTCTATCCCTTGCTTTAACCAATTCTGCTTTTATCTATTTTATATATTATGGTTCTGTAAAAGATTTTATTTGAAGAAAGAGTTTCACTAGTAAAAAATTTGATAACTATTGTTTTGTAATTTACTTAATCATGCCTTTATTAGTGGTGTGTGTGTGTGTGTGTGTGTGTGTGTGTGTGTATGTATGTGTATGGTTATGTATGTATGGGTGTAGATGTATATATTTGCTATTGTAAGTACTGTTGCTAGTACTATATTTATGCACACACTCTATACATGGAATTATATTCTTAGGGTATATTTTAAAAAATGAACTCTCTGGGTTAAAGGATGGATCTATTTAAGTTTCTTAAAACATCAAATGGGATTGGTTCCTTTTTTGTTTGTTTTTAATCCTCACTCAAGGATATTTTTCCATTGATTTTTAGAGAGAGTGGAAGAGAGAGGGAAAGACTGAGAGAAACATCGATGTGAGAGAAACACATTGATTGGTTGCTTCCTCCACTGCACTCTGACCAGGGCCCAGGCCAGGGAGGAGCCTGCAACCGAGGTATGTACCCTTGACCAGAATTGAACCTGGGACCTTTTGGTCCGCAGGCCAGCACTCTGTCTACTGAGCCAAACCGGCTAGGGTGGACTGTTTCTTTTGTAACACTCTTGGCAGCATTGTAAATTATGTGTAGTTTAAAAAAAGCTTTGGCTCTCTTTGCTAAGTGAAAAATGGCATCTTGTTCTTTTAACTTCTATTACCTAGATTAATATTGAGAATAATAAATTTAATATCATTTTACTGAATACCACCTTATGAGAAGGAAGGGCATAGTCTATTTAAGAAAATTACTTAGTATTTTAACCTATAAAAATAAATTGAAGTAATGCACTTTAATAAAAAGGATTTTTATAAAGAATTTATTTATAAGAGTATGCGTGGCCTCCCATACTCTTAGGTTGTGCTTTCATTTAAAAAAATCTGTAGTGGTATGTACTTTAAGGGAATCACATCTACACTAATAAAAGAGAAAGATGCAAATTGACCATACCTTTGTGACACCCACCAGCCAATCAGGAGCGAGTATGCAAATTAACCCAACAAAGGTGGCGGATAAATTTGCATACACAGGCACCAAGCCGCCCCAGCTGCTCTGGGCCTCTGAACAGCGTGGGAAGGCAGAAAGGCCACTGTGGCCGGAGCGAAGGCGGTGCTGGCAGCCAGGGGAAGGAAGGCTCATTCTTGCACGAATCTTCGTGCATTGGGCCTCTAGTAATATTTATAATATTTCTTGTATATTGCTGTGATTACTAAAAATAAAAATCTAAGAATGAAGGTTTCTCTGATCAAAGTAATATAGCTTCCAGAAATACTGCAAGTAGGGGATTTTTATTTTCACCTTACCAAAAAGAATGATGAAACGAAAATAAAATGAAAAAGAATCATTTGCATTTAACAGAATAGAAATAGTGATTTCTGACATTACCTGCACTGTGTTTTTATCCTCCCCCATTTTTTTAGGTACAAACAGCATAAAACTGACTTTGAAACGGTTCCACAGCAGCGCCCCATTAGCTTGCCTTGCCGAGTGACCGGCTGCCAGTGCAGGGCTTACCTTTATGTGCCTTTGAATGGCACGCAGCCCATTCGCTGCAGGTGCAAACACTTTGCTGATCAGCACAGTGCCACGCCTGGCTTTATGTGCAATGCCTGTGAGTGACATTATTACAAATACACCAACAGAATGTTTTTATTGAATATTTAATGTGTCTTTGTGCCAGTTTTATTGTCAGTATGAAACAACTAAAACATTTTGATGGGTAGCTACTCTAAAATTTTATTTTATTTTATTTTAAAATTGCCTCTCGCACACACCCTGACTGAGGATCGAACCCGAAACCTGGGTACATGTCCTGATTGGGAATCGGACCCACAACCTTTTTGGTGTATGGGACGATGCTCAGCTATCCGAGCCATCCGTCCAGGGCCTTCTTTCCTTTTTATGTTTAACAGGATTCTGTTGCATCCTTTCTTTGTCTATGTGTTGGCCTTCCAATATGGCTTTCGTGGGGAGCTGACCCATAGAGAGGCTTTCACATTATCTCTTCACCTGGACCTGGCCACTGGTTGTCCCCACCACACCTGCTTTTAACTCTATTTGAGGAAAGGGCCTGCATTTCCTGGCTCTCCGGTGTTCAGCCCAATTTCTTTTAGTCCTCATTGGTTTTCCCTATTTTTCCCCCTGCTAGTATCCATGACTGCTTTAGAATCTTTTAGAAGTAAGAGCAGTGGCTGGGAGGGAGTTCCAGGTCTGGAGATAATAGTTACCAGGGTTAGAGGACAGCACATGAGGAATCCAGATTCAGGTGCTTAGGCCAAGCTGAGCATTTTTGGAGCAGGCAGCTCAGTCCCTACATTTAAGAACTTAACTCCCTTTACACCTTGATTCAGGTTCCAAGTGTTCAGGATTCCATAGTTGCTTCACTTGTGCTTGTGGTCAGCCTGCGTATGCCCATGACACAGTAGTGGAAACTAAGCAAGAGAGACTGGCTCAAGGAAAACCAGTGGGACGGGATGCTCCTTACGCGGCAATGGGAGGATTAACCGGCTTCAGCTCACTAGCAGAAGGCTACATGCGGTTAGATGACAGTGGAATTGGTAAGTGATGCACAAGTGTGAGCTTGTTATATTGTTTTTATGTGTGGACAGTAGTGAAGCCTTACGTTTGTTTAGCACTTTATATCCTTCATGTTTTTTTTCCCCCCAGAAAACATTCTCTTATTTTTATTTTTTTAAACATGTTTAATTGCCACTACACAATAGATGGTTATTACAGAAAATTTAGAAAGCATAAGAGAAAAGATCATTCTTTTCCCCAATATTTGTACCCAAATCCCAGCCCATAACCACATTGTTTGTAATAGCAGAATAATAAATAATATTTCCTTTATTTGATATGATACAGTTTATTATTTTATTGTATGCAATTTTTACCATTATAGCCATCTCATTTTGGAAACATAGGCTTATGTCTATGTGTGAATATGCACATGCATGTATAGGCGTGTAATCACAGCTATAATAATGCATGCTCACAGGCATGTATGTGTATGTACAGAACCCGCAACCTTTTGGTATATGAGATGACGCTCCAACCAAGCCACACCGGTCAGGGCTAATTGTTATTCTTCATATTATGTTTTGGTATTTGGTATGGTAAATTCCTCCCATTTGTTTCTTTATTTTTTCAAGATTGCCCTGATACATTTGTGCTTCTCTTGTAATTAGTTTTACAAGTAGCTTGTTAAATTTCATAAATGAGTCCTTTTTCAATATTTATGGATACCTGATTCTATTAGGTAAATGCAATGATTATAGAATACACAGTTACCACCGGCAAAAAATAATCAATTATAATGAGGTTGATGATGACCAGGGGTTGTTCCAATCTCTTTACATCTGTTACCTCATTTAATCCTGCCACGGTCTCTGTTATAGCAAGGGGCAAGGGTGACCCCAGAGCGGAGCTAGAGGTGGGTCCCCTGAGCTCTCGGGGATTCAGTAGAGGAAGTGGCAGGCATCGAGGGGCCTGCACGCCTAGTGAGAGTAAGAATGAGGCTACCAGGCCCTACCAAGCTGAAAGACTGAATTGCCACTTAGGTCAGCCACGCCGGCTGAAGTCTGTAGTGCACGCAGCAACCAGAGGAAGGCGCAAGGGCCTGGCTGGACCTGAGCGCCCCTTCCCACACTCCCACCAGCCACAGGATAGAGGAGTGCGGAAGGAGGGGCAGGAATCTGAAAGACTGCTGCGTCATAAGGACAGACTAACTTGTAAAACCAAATAGGACTGAAAGTGTATTTTCTGTCCCTCTACCGCAGGATCGAGATAGGGGTGTGGGGGAGGTGAGGTTTGTGAAGAAGATAGAGCACTTATGCATACATTCCCTCTGCACTTCCTTCCTCAAAAGTGAATTATTTAGCAGTTGGTCTTTGTAGGTTGCGGTTTTGGGTTGTGATGTTTCCTCATTTAATTGAAGAAGGTTTATTTTTTTTTAATACTGTTTGTAGTTGTTTTTT
Source organism: Myotis daubentonii (assembly GCF_963259705.1). Lineage (NCBI taxonomy): Eukaryota > Metazoa > Chordata > Mammalia > Chiroptera > Vespertilionidae > Myotis > Myotis daubentonii. Next base: position 62,302,727 of record NC_081849.1, read on the forward strand.
GAGTGAGGGATAGAGTAAAAATATACTTATTCTTTCCTCTTAAACTAGAGTTTTTTAAATTGCAAATCTTGCTTTTGATAGTGTTTTATAACTATGTTAACATTTTGCACTCTTTGCTGACATTCAGTCATATTTGTGCATATCTATATTTTTTTTCTGTGAAAAGGTCTCTGAGAAATAAAAAATACTTTTACCCTTCTTCCCTTACTTTATATGGATGGTAAAAATCTAAAACACAAATTTCCTTTTTATAGAATAGATTTTTTTTTTATATTTTATTGATTTTTTACAGAGAGGAAGGGAGAGAGATAGAGAGTTAGAAACATTGATGAGAGAGAAACATTGATCAGCTGCCTCCTGCACATCTCCTACTGGGGATGTGCCCGCAACCCAGGTACATGCCCTTGACCGGAATCGAACCTGGGACCTTTCAGTCCGCAGGCCGACGCTCTATCCACTGAGCCAAACAGGTTTCAGCAGATTTTTAAAAAATACATATTTTTATTGATTTCAGAGAGGAAGGGAGAGGGAGAGAGAGATAGAAACAACAATGATGAGGGAGAATTATTGATCAGCTGCCTCCTGCACGCCCCACACTGGGGATTGAGCCTGCAACCTGGGCATGTGCCCTGACTGGGAATTGAACCGTGACCTCCTGGTTCATAGGTTGCTATTCAACCACTGAGCCATGCCAGCCGGGCCAGACTGGATTTTTCTAATGATTCTGATAGGTTCTAATTTATTTTACATTTGAAATAACTTCTTTGAATCATAACAAATAGAGGTTTAGTTTTCATTTTTCATGTACTTCGTTATCAGGTGCACCTTCAGCTGAATTTTTAGACTCTCCAGGTACGGCCATGGACCATCCATTTCTAAAGGCATTTCAAGCATCATCTACTTCTCCAGAAACACTAACAGATGGTAATGAAATTAAATTGAGAAATATGTTTGGATGTAGAAAATAAGAATTCAGATAGAATCATTGGTAAGCTCTCTTTGCCCCCAGTATCCATAATTTGATTATCATTTTATTTTATAAAATAAAATAAAATAGCATTTTATTTTATAAAAGCAAGAAACTTTATTTTTTATTGGGGGAAATTGCTAAATCTGAGAATTAGGAGGATTCTGATAATACAATAATTTGAAGTTTTAAAACCTTATTCCAGTAAGTTATTGCTTTGATGTCTGGGTAAGAGAGCCCTTTGATGGACTAATTGCCTAGATCCTTTAGGTTGACAGAGTGTGGTTATATTCTGTGGTGATTATCGGGAATTACATGATTCTTGTGTTGCTGGTTGAGGGTACATTCATGTGTTTTAAAAACGAGAACAGGTGTTCAGATTGATACTCTATTTTGGATATGAAGGGATCCAACCAGACATTCACCTGAAATGAAGGTGAACTTTTCCATGGAACTGGGCTCTTGGTGTACCTATAAAGAAAACCAGATTTTCCTTCTGAGGCAATTAAAAGTTTCTTTCAGCACATACACTAATGCTCTTATATGAAATAGCTATATTGTGCTATTTAATATGAACCCATTGAATATTTGCAGAATGTTTGTCAGTGAAAGTTACTTTTGTGTTATGATGCTCTGCTTTCTAAAAAGGAATTAAGTAGTAGGAGCAATTCTCCATTTAGGCCATTTCTGGTTTGAAAAATAAAAAAATTATCAGTTGGAGGAAAGTTTTCTCTCTGTTTTTATTTCAGGAAAATTTATAATTATGGAAATATATTACTTAGAATTGTTTATTTTCTTATTAGTAGGTACAAGTAGTCAAGTTTCTTCCTTAAGGAGACCTGAGGAGGATGATATGGCTTTCTTTGAAAGACGATACCAAGAAAGGGTAAGTCTGTGGAGAAATCTGCTTATGTTAAGCATTTACTTGTAACAGAGACACCATAGAACAATTAAATATTGATTGTGGATTGTCCTGAAAAATAATTTATGAAGTCTTTACTTATAGGTGGTGTTAGGCTATGGGGCTTATTTAGAACAATTCAGAGATAAACAGGATTGATGAGTAATATGATAATACACTGGTTAATTTATGGAGCTCATTAAGATTGACTAAATATACAAATAAAATTGTCAGTAATAACAATCTACCATCAGCAGATTTGTAAATTATATGTGTCTTGAATTCATAATGTGTGGTAGTTCTTCTTCTTAGCGACTTCTAGGTATATCCATACTGAAGTTAAAATTATTCAATAGCCTTAAGAAACAGAACACTAATCATAGATGTATTTTAACATCTTCTAGGGCTCAACAACTACAGTATTAAAGTGTTCCTAGATTTCAGTAATGATAGTGTTCATCAGTTCTCCACCACATTGTAAACTCCTTAGGGCTAAGTGTAGTCTTTTATTCACCAGAACTAAGTACAGCAACTTGTACATAATATGTTTTCAATAAACATTTATGGAAAAAAATAAACATCATTGATATTCCTTTTTTATATGTCATCTGATTACACATTTGATGTGTTTCATGTGGTGTTTGTATTTGAGAGTTTTGTTTTTTTGTTTATGGATGGATGAAAGGATGTTGGCCTAATGAGTTTTGGGGGGTGTTATCCAGCCATATGGCACATTCCCCGAAGTGCTTTCTTTAGGATGATTTTATAGTTGTCTTGTTGGCATTTTTAATTTCTCCAACTAGGTAATAAGTGCCATGAAAGAAAAGACACTCTTGTCACCTTTTGTCCTATCCTCCACAACTCTTAGACAAAAAGATGAAGAAAAAGAAGACTATTATATAAATTACCTTCCAAGAGAAGAGGAAGTGAGTAGGGGTCAGAGATAAACTTGTTTTCCTGCTGAAGAATTTTGAAGTAGCGGGGAGAGTCCTCGTATGACAGAGCTAGAAAATGGAAGTTTCCACAGTGATGGGAATGTTCTGTATCTGTGTTGTAGCCGTGACTCTGTGAGTCTAAATTAAATAAACTGTACTTCCTCAGTCACACTAGCCACATTTCTAGCCACATGGGGCTAGTGGCTACCTTTCTGGATAGGTCTAAGGGAAAGCTCTGCTTTCAGGGAAAAAGGGGGTAGTAGGAACCCAGGAGGAAGATGACATGTTCAGAGTGACAAAAGGAAAGGTGATTTTTGCGACATCGTTAGGGATAAATTTTTAATCAAGTCAAGCTCTATTCTTGGAACACACACATTAACGGCTGAATTTTAGTTTTTCCTCGAAGGCTTATGAAGGACAGGGTTCCAGAACTTCTCCCTTCCCTCCTCCAGAAGTCCAGGTAGTGTGGGCTGCCTTGAAAACATGCCAGTGGGATTTGCTTGTGGGAAGATAATGGAGGGGAGTTCTTATCTGTGAATGTTTTGGAGGATATACCTGGCCCACCCTGGATGCTTATTATAACCATCCAGACTGCTTGTTATATCTAGACCTAGAATTTATGGATTTATGAGATGTAGTTTATAATTCTCTGCCTTGTGTGATTTATGGATTTATGAGATACAGCTTATAAACTCTCCAGCCTGTCTGATTAATAGAGTATAAAAACGGAGAAGCTCAGACTTAAACAACTTCTGAGCTGACATGTGCTGTACACATTGTTAGTACTTTTCTGTTATTCCAAAAAACCAAGACATGCACCATTGAGGGAAAAGGGGGGATTAGGAAACAGAATCTGATGGATTCAGAGCACTTACAAAGTAATGCTGTGCTTGTACAGACCTAGCTGGGAGGGAGCTATTGTGGGCTTGGTTTTCCAGCCCTCTACAATAAACTGAGTATTGCAATAAAGTGAGCAGTAATCTTTTTGCTGGTGGAGGTCTGGCCTTCATTTTGTTAAAAAAAAAGCAACATCTGTGAAGTGCAATAAAGATAAGCACAATAAAACAAGGTGTGTCTGTATTTCAATGAGCAAACACTTCCTTAACTTTTGTTTTTTTAGCATCTTTCCTAATTTTTAATGTTGCTGTAAATCTAACACTTGGCCTAAATGAGAGAGGAAAGGAGACCAGTATTGGTTGAGTGCTTATTAAGTATGTTGATCTTTATACATATGATCTTACTTACACCTTTAGAACAACCCTGAGATGTACCTATTACTATGACCTTTTTTTCACAAATGAGAAAACTATTGGTTAAATAACTTGCCTCAAATAGTTAATAAACGACAGAGGTGGGGTTTGAGTACTCTTCCCTCTGACTCCAAAGCCCACCATCTTTGCCTTAGAATAGGGTGTTCCTTTGGGGCCTTCAGCTGACCTGCTGACTGACAGTGTGCAAGAGTGATCTGAGTGTATGGTCTCTGAATGAGGTGCCCAACCAACTTAAACAGGAGCGAGCAGGAACAATGGGGAGGAGACAGAGATGAGATTCATTCAATTTTATTATTAGGAACTTATCACTTACAATTTGATGAGATTGGGAAGACTGGTTTCCTGATATTATATTCCTGTCACCTTAGCAGTGGTTCTCAACCTTCTGGCCCTTTAAATACAGTTCCTCATGTTGTGACCCAACCATAAAATTATTTTCATTGCTACTTCATAACTGTAATGTTGCTACTGTTATGAATCGCAATGTTAATATCTGATATGCAGGATGGTCTTAGGCGACCCCTGTGAAAGGGTCGTTCGACCGCCAAAGGGGTCGCGACCCACAGGTTGAGAACTGCTGCCTTAGAGCAGTGGTCGGCACTGCGGCTCACGAGCCACATGCGGTTCTTTGGCCCCTTGAGCGTGGCCACGAAGTTTCAATTGCACTGTCCGCGCGCGCCCGCACGTGGCATTTTGTGGAAGAGCCACACTCAAGGGGCCGCAGTTTGCCGACCACTGGCCTAGAGGGTAGGAGGCCCTGCCTGCAGCTGCCATGCCCCAAATTTTCTCAGCCTTCTCTTGCCCGGCGTAAGGCAGTGGTGCTGCCTCTGGGAGCTGGCGTGTGTGAGTGGCAGTAAGAGGCAGGTGGGTTTTGTGTTCTCTGTTGTTGTTTCCCCCGTGGAAAGGGTTATATGTTTCTAAAAGGTCGGAAGGCTGCTGCTTAGGGTATGCAAGCTTCTTTGCTGCAGTTTCTGTGGAGAAGGACAACCTTTAGGAAGGGAACTGTGCAAATGTAGAAACGCGAATGATAGGAAACTACCCTTATAGCAGTCCGCATTCCAGAAATAACCCGGCTGGCTTAGGTGTGTTCTCTAACCCTGTAACTGAATGTGTTTAGGCTGATGGAAGGTTAGGTATTTCAGCTTTTAGAAAATAATATTGAATGGCCTTTAAAATTATATTTATTCATTTTCTCCAAAGAAGTACTCATTATACGTTCTTTTTATGAAAATGCTTCTGTAAAGTTGAATTCAGACCATATTTTTAAAATGCAATCAGGTCCCTTCAACTCTCAGATTTTGGCATTGGTATTCATTAATAACTGCTATGTAACTGTGTGAAGTGGCTGTGGCAAATAAAACATGAATCCAAGTGAAGTATGTGCAACCTTTTCTTTCTTTAGAATGTTTTAAAAATTATTCTATCAACAAATATTTTACATTTACAGATAAAAATGGAAAAGGCTGCTAAGCATAAAGGAAAAGCACCAGTGCCATCAAAAACAAAACCTTCATGAAGATTATTGGGGAAATTAAAACCATCATCCAAATGTATCTTTTTTTGGTGTTTATTTAAATATAATGTAGTTTATTGTCTCTCAAATTGTTTACTTGTGTTAGTATATAAAAGGCCTTTTTGGATGTTTTCTTGATTTAAATAAGTGAAATTACCTTACCTGGTACATTACTTTTATCAAATTTTATGATTTACTATTTTATCTATACTTTTTTATCTCTCCTAACAAATGAGGCTATTTTCCTATTAGTCAAAAGAATAGTAAATATCTTTAGTCTATCATAATTTAACTTTTTCAAACTATGTATCTAAACATTAAAGCTGGCCTTGGCTGGTGTGGCTCAGTTGGTTGAGCGTCATCCTGTGGACCGAAACGTCACCAGTTCCATTCCCAGTCAGGGCACATGCCCAGGCTGCATTTGGATCCCTGGTCGGGGTGCACACAGGAGGCAGTGATCAATGTTTCTCTCGCACATTGTTGTTTTTGGGGATTTTGAACAAATATATAGGGCCACTGTTTCAAAATAGTAAGTTAAAATGATCAATTTTTTGTTTTTTGAAACTTTGTAATGTTGAATTACGTTTTTAATAAAAAGCTATTTCAAAATTATATAATCATTTTCTAGCAGTATCTCCTGATTTTTAAGTTGTTTTGTTAACTATGCCTTGCATGTAACTGTATTGACACCCCTTGTGTCCACTTCAAATCTCTTAGCCCTACCTCCTCCTCAGTACTGCTGTGAAACACTTCCAAGCAGGCTTCTGTATTGGGACCATGTCATGACTCTCCAGGGATCCTTTGACACTGGCTTGGGATACGCACTAGAACCCTTTGCATCATACATGTGTAAAAGATATGGGGGAGTTAATGACATTGGGACCACCCTTGAGTAACCCCCAGGGGGAAGGCAATGGATAAACACTCCCTCGTCTGCCTGTCTGCTGGGAAGGCAATTCTGAGAAGCCTTTCATAAGCTTCCCCTGTCACCCACTATTTGGGTGTATCCTTATTTTAGCTTTCTCTTTCCCCCCTTTCCACTCCCTGATTCCTCCCTTGGTTCTGTGGAGGGGAGGTTGTTCCATGATGTGACCCACAAGATGGACCTGGGCCAGAACAGAGTGCTTCCCGCAAGCCCTCTCAGAGATTGTCTGATCATAATCGGTACTTTCCTTCTGACGTAAACCAGAGCCTCTGCTGTGTCCCATGTTGTGCTGGTTCCTGGAACAGGCCATAGTCCTGACCTGGCAAGTATGTACGGAATTTTCCCCGCACCTGGGACCGACGACATACTGTACCTCCTCCATCTGGCCCTTTTCTGTATAATTCTTTGGTGCCTGGAGGATATCCACTTCCTTTTGCAGCTGCCCACACCAAGACATGCCTGGTATGTAAGTTTCCCTGAATAAACTCTGCTAATTGCCAGAATCCAGTTGCCTGCCTCTTTCTTTGGTCTTTCGCTGCCCTCCTTTCAGACTTGGGGCTTTTTCTTGGGAATATGTGTACAAACAGGTTCTCTAAGATCACTTTCCAAATAAATTATCTGTATGTATTAACATTTGTCTTAGGCTTTGCATTTGGTTGGGGCGGTGGGGTTAAACCAGGCTAAGAGGGGTACCAGGAACACACTTAACAAAACTTAAGGGGTTCTGTGACCGGATCCTCCACTGGACAGGTGACAATAAAGACCCCACAGGTGTCGGTAAGTGGGACACTGATAATGCCTGGCACGAAGCGTCACAGTTACCATAGTGGATTTGGGTGAAGTGCAGGTGGAAGGCAACATGTTAGGCTATACAGTAGCTGTGGCATTACAGTGGAATAGGACTGGTGGACATTATAAAGATGGAGATGTTTGTGAGCTGACTGCTTTAGAAACCCTGAACAAGGAAAATGACATAGGTTCATTTTGGCCGCTTACCTCAAGGCCTGCTGTCAATGCCAGAGTGCCTCAGTGGCACCCTTTACGGCAGTGGTTCTCAACCTTGGCGGCACATTAGAATCACCTGGGAATCTTTTTAAAATCCTGATTTCTGGGCCTCATCCTCCAGAAATTCTGTTTCTTTGTTATGGGGTGGGGCCACAACATTAGTAACAAAGAAACAGAATTTCTGGAGGATGAGGCCCAGAAATCAGGATTTTAAAAAGATTCCCAGGTGATTCTAATGTGCCGCCAAGGTTGAGAACCACTGCTTTACGGAAAGTCTGTCTCATCTCCTGCAGGTGCAGACGATCTGCACTGACAACTGGCCCACAGTTAGTAGTAAAGTGCCAAGGCTGCGAAGGAAACGATGCTCAGCCTCAGTCATCCCTCCAGCCAAGGCCGCATGCTGCCAGGATAAGACTGCCACCCGGAATCACGGGATGGGGACATTGGTGTTGGTGAGCCTGATCTTGAACCCTTGGGTTTTCTTGAACTTTTGAATTGGCAGAAGCAGCTTCTCCTCTTTTGCTAGAGGAGAGCAGCCTGTGCTTGCCTGGAGAGCCTGCAAAGACTTTAAGGCACTTGCATTGTAAGGTGACACTTGTCTTCCTCCATAGCCACCCCTGCCACCTCTCATTGAGTTCACACTGATAACTAGGATCAGGTCTCAGCATACCCTAGGTGGGGAAATTCAGTCCTTCCTATAGGACAGGGAGGGAATGTCCAGCTCCCAGGCTGTATGAGACCCGAGAAATCATTTGGTCTGGCTGTGCCAAGGCAGGGGTGAGTTAATTAAATGTTTGACCAAATGTAGCAGGCTACTTTTTAAGGTGATAATTTTGTATGGCCCACAAATGATGTGATAAATATCCAAATGGCAATTGGCAGAAAAAAAAGGTTCCCCACGCCTGCTATAGGATAGGTTACAATGTGAATGAATTGCAGATCCTGGTTAAAATGTATTGGCAGGAAATATGTCTAGGGGTAGATCTCGAGGGTGTTGGATCAAGGGGTGGAATATAAGGCTTTCTTGGAGAGAATGACATGGATATTCATATGTAAAGAAATAATGCTTTGCATCTTACATAAAAGTCAAGTCAAAAAAGATTTTAAGTCTAAATGTAAAACCTAAACATGTAAAACTTCTAGAAAATATAGGAGAAACCTTTTGTATTCTGGGTTAGCCAGAGTCTTCTTAGACATAAGACAAAAGCATGATCCATAAAAGACAAAAATGATCAATTGTACTTCATCAAAGGCTCTTTGAAATACCCTCTTTTAGAGAATGAAAAGTCACAAACTGGGAGAAAATCTTTGCAAATCTGAAAGTTGTATCCACAGTATATAAAGAACTGCAAAACTCAACAAGAAAACAAACAAACAAACAAAAAATAGGAAAAAATTTGAACACTTTACCTAAGAAGCTATATAGATAGAAAATAAAAGATACTCAATATTTTTAGTCAATAGAAAAATTCAATTAAAAGCACAAAAAGATACCACTATACATAAAATGTCTAAACTTAAAACTACTGGTCATAAAAAATAGTGAGGTATAGAGCAACTACAACTCTTGAACACTGTTGGTGGGGATATAAAATAGTAAAACTACTTTGTAAAACAGCCTAGCAGTTTCCTAAGAAGTTAAACACACTCAACTATACGACCTGACTTTTCTCCTATTTATCAACCCAACAGAAATGGAAACATTTGCCCATACAAATATTTGCACCTGATCGTCCATAGCAACTTTATTTGAAACAATCCCAAACTAGAAACAATCCAAATGTCTCAAAAGTAGATAAATTGTATTATAATCATTCAATGGAATAGTACTTAGCAATGAGTAGAAACAAACTACTCATACAGATGACAAAATAGATGACTCTCAAGAAAATTATGCTGAATGAAAGAAACCAGAGAAAACGTACGTACTGTATGATTTCATGAATATAGAATTGTAGAAGATGTAAACTCATGTCTGCCGCTTGGTGTAGATAGGAGAGCCAAATAGGAGAGGAAACATTTTGGGGTAAATGAAATGATAATCATCTTGGTTATGGGGATGATGTGGGTCTCGCCCCCTGAAAATACATCCTGCATATCAGATATTTACATTACGATTCATAACAGTAGCAACATTACAGTTATGAAGTAGCAACGAAAATAATTTTATGGTTGGGAGGTCACCACAACACGAGGAACTGTATTGAAGGGTTGCGGCATTAGGAAGGTTGAGAACCACTGAGTGTATACACATTAGGTTTAATCAAATTGTGCATTTTCAATACCTGCAGCTTATTGCTAATTATACCTCAATCAAGGAATTAAATTAATGGAGATAATTTTAACTGTTGTGCAAGGTTTGCCACAAACTGTATTATGTGTACATAACCAGACACCTAAACTCTGTATTAATTACCTCCCTTCCCTTCCGCCCCCGCACCCCCACCGCTTGAAGCGGTGGAAAAAAGCCGCAACACAAGAGAGAAAGAGGCTGGGCCGAGAAATGCTTGTGAAGCTACGAATCTGAAAACATTTTCACGCACCAAGGCCATTTTTTTTCCCTTTCCCTCTTGTAAAACGAATGTTGGCATTTTTCTAATTTCGCTGTTTTAAAACTGGAATCGGCGCTAACAAACTAGGAAAGAGCACAAAATTCACGCCACTACTTGACAGTCTTCGACGCCTGGAGAAAGGAACCTGCCTTTACCCGCAGGTGTGAGGCACCGCCCCCCCCCCCACTTCCGGCGCAGCGCTTCCCACGTGCGTGCGTGCGGAGCCCCGCCCAGCGTGCCCTGCATGCCCAGGCCTCAGCGGCCACGTGAGCACGTGAGCGTGAGAGCAGCGGGAGCGGGATGGCGCAGGGCGGTGTGCGCAGGCGCCACTTGGAGCCCCAGCGGCCGAGGCTCGCGCGGTAGGTCTGCGCGTGCGCCACGGGGCAGGCGGACGGTGAGCCGTGGTGGCGGGAGAGGGCTGCGGGCCCAGCATGTGGGGCTGGGAACACGCTCCTAGGGATTGTGCGGCGGAAAGTGTGAGGTCAGTAGTCGTCCTGGGGGTAGGTGCGCCGGGGGTCGCTTCCAGGACCTCATTGCGGCCCCCAGGTGCAGGTTAGGCCTCCGAGAGGGCGAGGCCCATCTCCTGGCCTCCCTCGCCCTCGCCCTCGGGCCGCCGGCCTGCTTTGGAGGGTGCTGCCCCCAGGCCCCGGCCCAGACGCGAAACCTGCTTGCAAATACCTCTGGCCGAGGGTTCTCGGTGAAGACGGTGGAATTTTCTCTTTTGTGCCATTTAAACTTGAAAATCTCTCGAAATAGCCTTCGAGGAGCCACCTGGACTCACTCCAGTCATCCCCTGAACTGGCAATCTGGGAGTGCCAGTTTGGTAACCCAGGTTTACAGAAAAGTCGTTTTAAATAGCCCCCTGCCCCCCCCCCCCCCCCCCAATAATGCGATTTGAAATGATTCTTAGCTGTCTGGTGGGATTTCCAAAGCCAACATTTTAATTTTTACTAAATTGAAGTCACCGGTGTCCTTAAAATGACTCCAGCTTGGTTTGATATTTTTGCTCAATTAAAAAATTACCTGTTGACCAATATTAGAGGAAGGATCCTTGTTTTGAAAATGTTTTTAATGCTGCTTATTGTATGCGAAAAAAAAGTTTTTAAAGCCGTAACAAAAATTAGGAGAATAAAAAATTTTTTTTTACCTTTCCCCCTCCCCCTCTCCCCCCAGACAGAGTTAACTTATATCTCTTTCTCGTTCAGAGAACATTTTAAACTTTGGCATAGTGATGTTCTTAGATACCTTTAAAGTGTCTTAAATACATGTTTTCAGTTTTCTTTAAAGGACTAACATTTACGCATGCAAAGTGCAATATCCTAGTGTATTAAGGGTAAAATTATAAAGTAGTAGAATATTTTGAAATATTTTGCAGTTGGAAAAGTTTGTTATATAATAAAAATTATTATTATTTTAATCCTCCCCCAAGGATGTCTTTATTGATTTTAGAGAGGGAGTAAGGGGGTGTGGGGAAGAGAGGAGAGAGGAGAGAAACATGGGTGGGTTGCCTCCTGTAAGCGCCCTGACCAGGGACCGAACCCTCAACCTTTTGGTGTACAAGCCGATGCTTCAATGAATTGAGCCACCTGGCCAGGGCTGAAAAATTTTTTTTTTAAATATATTTTATTGATTTTTTACAGAGAGGAAGGGAGAGAGATAGAGAGTCAGAAACATCTATGAGAGAGAATCATCGATCAGCTGCCTCCAGCACATCTCCTACTGGGGATGTGCCCGCAACCCAGGTACATGCCCTTGACCGGAATAGAACCTGGGACCCTTCAGTCCGCAGGCCGATGCTCTATCCACTGAGCCAAACCAGTTTCGGCATGAAAATTGCTTTTGAAGTAATGGGTAAAATTTGATTCTTTTTGCAAGTCTCTAATTGCAAGGCATCTTCAAAAGCAGAAGCCACTGTACCTTTTAAATAAAATTGATTACCATTCTGAGGCATTTGTTCTCTATATATTTGTAGTGTTTCTTCTTGTTTAAATTACAGAAGGCCTGCTCTTGTTTTGGGAGGACATCAATTAGTTTTAAAATAATATGCACAATGCTATGAAGTATTGATTTATGTAACTGGTCACAATGTGCACGAATTGTCCACTTTGGTGTAAATTTGTAAAAGTTTGGCAAAAGAGAGAATTTCAAAGATGGCGTTTGTATATGGTATAATTGGAAAATACACTATACTAAAAACAAATAATTACTGAACAGATATTTTTGAGGTTTTTTAAATATAGAGTTGAATTTTGATAACTTTATTTAGTGCAAAACATTTGTCGGAATTTGAACATTAGGATTAGTCTTTTTTTCCCCACTGCTAATGGTCAGATTCATAGAACCTAATTCAAGATATTGCATTGTTTTAGTTTTTCAGGAATTGTCCAGATGGATGAAGATACACATTACAATAAAGGTACTGACACTAAAAATTATTTTTGGATGTAAAAGTTAGATGATCTTGATTAATTTCTAATTTTCTTCGCATTGTGATTTGGTTTTAGTTGAAGATGTGGTTGGAAGTCATGTGGAAGATGCAGTAACATTTTGGGCCCAGGTAAATAGCAGCCTGGTTGATTTTCTTTCCCATCCTTCCTCCACTAACACAGGTCCTCCCCAACAAAAACAAAAATAAGAATCCCCCAATATATATGTCATAGTCATTCTCAGTTTCTAATTTTTATTGACAATCATTTAACACAAGGCATTATTAGAAGACAAATGGCTACAGCTGGAGCTTAATACCTGAGTTCTGAGTTGAATGTTCATAACATACTAAGTATAAGCAAATGAGTGTAATCATGGTTCAGAATTACATTGAATTTAACACCAGTGATATAGGCTGCATAAGTTACTGGAGATGCGGAGGAATTTTTATTTGTGAAGTTACAGCTCCATCTAGCGATATTTTATAAGATTGTTTCTTGAAAGATAATCTGTCATTTTTTTCTAATGTCTTAATTTTGAATTTGAGTTACAATATCTTTCTCATTGAAAAATTGGAAGCAGTAATGAAGTACTAGTAAGGCTTCAAGTCAGATACATTTATTCAGGTTTAAATAAAAAGCCAGGCACCAAAGTGCACGTGTTCCTGAATTTAAGATGGTGAGTTCCTCTAATGAACATAAGTACTCACTTTTCATTTTGTGAACTACACATGAAGGGAACGACATTTATCTGTACTTCCTATAGCACGAGAAGTCCTTTCTTGTGTGAGAGGAGTGAATTGGTAATGTGGGAAATAGAAAAGTTATAGAAGAATCTGATTAACCCAGAGTTCTTAAGTCTGTATAGAAAACATATTGGAGAAGGGTGCTATTCATAGAAAACTTGTGGTAGATTTGTCTCTGCATTTTCTTAAGTGTCCACATGTTCCGGTTCTATGCCCTTTGTATTAATAGCATCTGTGTCATTCTCAACAGTGTCTCTGGTTGAATGATAAATTATGTTTAAGCTCACTATATAGGAACAACATTTATTAGTCTAAGTAAGATTTTCTAAACCAGTGCTAGCCAATAGAAATATATGAACAATATGAATAATTTAAAATTCAGCAGACACATGGCTTCTCTTAAATTGGTAGTAATATTGTAGAAGTGAAGTTGTGTCCTGTTCAGTGCATCATATTGGGAATTCATGATGTTGATATATCTCATTATTGATGATAGTCACCACGATCCATTTGGTTATGGTTGTAACTGCTAAGTTTTTTCACTGTAAAGTTACTATTTTTCCTTTTGCAGTTAATGAATGTTTTAGAGGGAGCTACATTGAGACTAATCTTGTTTCACTTCAATGTTGCACCCACAAATTTTATTATTTATTAGTATGGTGCTTACCAAATGATGATTTTCCCTCATTCCTCCTACATTTATTATTTGGAATTCTGTAAGGAAGAGTTGTCAGTTCTCCATTTATTTGATGATTTATATTAATATGGACAGTGGTTATTTATATAGTCCATGGAATATAATCCAATACTATATTTATTTTATAATTGAATTTGTTGCAGCTTCAGCCATTAGGAGATTTTTCACATTCATTGGCTTTTGCATCCTTTAAATATATACCCATTTTTTTTAAGCATTTCTTTACTTTCTGGCCCCACCAGATATTACAGGATCATCTTTTATTTCCAGCCCTGGAATCAACCTCTCTCCAAGGAACACTGGTTCCTTTTATTGGAGAATGGTGTTTAGAAATCAAAATGTCCTTATTGCTACTGGAGTGTCATTGCTTCTAGGCTCTCTCAGCAGACAGAGCTAGAAAAGTTATCTATAATAATAAAAGGGCAATATGCTAATTAGACTAGACGTTTTCCAGGTGTCATTCTGGATGTCTTTCCTGACAAAGCCAGGGCGGAGGGAAGCCAGCCCGGGTCCCTGGTGCCTGCAGGCGGCCCGAGGGAAGCCAGCCTGGATCCTGGGTGCCAGAGGGAAGCTGGTGCTGGCAGCTGGGGGAAGGACGGCCTACTCTTGCATGAATTTTCGTGCATTGGGCCTCTAGTAATTATATGTATAAGAACCCACTTACTCATATACACATTTATATTTCTCTCTATCTCTGTGTGTGTCTATCATATATGCACACATGCATAAATAACATGTATATGACTTCATTCTGATACCTTCCAGTTCTAGTCTAGTGCTGTAGGTTTATTTAGCCTTCTTTATTTGTAATTTCTTCCTGCTCTCATTATTTACAATATATTTACTTATTTGTTCAATCCTAGTATATACCTAGTTTCAAACTGTTCTCCCAAGACTCTGTAAGAAATGAATTTACTAACTAGATTACAGTATTTGTGTACAGGGGAATGTATACATTTTGAAATTATATTTGCATGTTTCCTTTACACAATAAATATGTGAGAAGACTGAAGTCATTAGACCAAAATATGCTATCCACCTTGAGCAATTAAAGTTTGATTTAAAGTAAAATCCAGAGACAATTGTTTAAAGTTACCTCTTCATATTAATAATATTTGGTATCTTGGTTTGAATTCCAAGTAATTTGAACTCATTGGGAAGTAAACATTTTCTATAGCCTAGTCCCATTTTTTATAAAGAACTCATTTGAATAATGAAAAAATACTGACATAAGAATTTGATTTAATTTCCAGTGTTCCAAAATCTTTTAAGTATTATGCTTAGTAGAACCCTTAATTGGATAACACTATCAAATAATATTTTACTGAATCGTACTATGTCTATTCTTCTAGAGTATCAGTAGAAATGAGGATATTATGAAGATTGGTTGCTCACTGTCTGAAGTTTGTCCTCATGCCAATTCAGTTTTTGGGAATCTTGATCTAAAGAAGGTGAATCATATTTTTGGATATAATTACTCCAGCTGTCATGTTAATCTTTCCTATATCTTAAATTTTATAGTTTTTGAAAATTTTGATATATTTGAAAGGAAGAGGCAAAATTTTAGAATATGTATAAACTGTAGTCATAGTAAGTTTTTTCTTTCAAAATACTTATGGACTATCTGCTATGTGCCAGGCACTGCGTTAAGCATTGGGTATACATTGGTGAACAAAATAGAGTCCTTGTGTGAAATTTAAGGAGGCACTTATGCAAGTACAGAGATGGTACCTCAGAGTGAGTGCCTCTTTAAATTTTGTGTGCTCGGTGCCTTGCTTAGTTAAGTGAGAGGTAGATGTCTGTATTTTAATATGGAATTAAATGCAAAATAGCGTATGTAAAATTAGCCCATTTGTGTAAAAAAATGTATAAATGTATATCCTAGTGTATATGGAGCATTAGTGTAAAAGTAAAATTACTTTCAAGAGGCTCATGTTGAAGAGTGTTGGGAAGGAAGTCTTATTCTTTACCCTTTTCAATATACTTTGATTTTCTTCTAATAATGTGCCTCTATAGTTTTATTTTAAAATTATTAAACCCCAATGGCATATATAAAAACGTGTGAAAAGAGGAAATTTAGAAGGAAGGAAACAATGTAGCTTGGAGTTGAGCATTAGAATGGAGAAGGAAATGCAATTTGTAAAGTTTTAGTTTTTTTTTAAGCATCCTTATAGTCTGACTATGTTTGATAGTGTTAAAAATTAAGACATACCTGCTTTTCTGTTGAATGCAAAATCAACTACTTAACAAAAAATTTAAACAGACTTCAATAATAGACTTATAAATGATTACTCAGTCATCCCTGATTATCCATAAATGGATTATACTTTGTAAATTTTTTATAATGATTGAGTGGCTCGCTCTTTCTCACTATGTAAGCAGGTCATGAACTATGAATAGTTGAGTTGGAGAGAAGCTTGGAACCGGGCACAGTGGGACTATGTTTAAAGACAAATAAATCTGTTTGGGATAGACTTGTATTTATGATGATAACTTCAGGTTCCTAAATTTGGTTGGGTCCCAGCTCTATTCCTGGATACAAAGTGTTCCCACCTTTACCTAGACTGGGTTGCAGTGACATACCATTTCTGTCACCTGCCTTATATCCAATTGTTTATTTTATTAGTATAACTAGGGGTCCAGTGGACGAATTTGTGCACCTTGAAAGGAACTGTGGGCCACGAGGCTGCAGTGGGCACAGGGTGGGTCTCGCCCATCCTCCGTGCCTCCACCGGCCCCTCCTGCCACAGCCCGCAGTCCCTTGTCTGTCAGCAGCCCAGCTCCCTTCGCCATTGCTCCCATGTGCTGAGGGCACTGGTCCCATTCTCACCTGCTGACTGCAATTGGAGCTGGCGCCAGCAGCGGATGCAACCAGCAGCTGCTGCCCCGATTGCCTCTCAGGAGCAGGGGGAGGTGGAGAAGCCCTCAAGGGTGATCAGGGCTGGCATCTGCTGCTCGTACCCACTGATGGTGCTAAGCAATTGGGGCTGGTGCTGAGCGCCAGCAGCAGGTGTGAGCAGCAGCTCCAGCGTTGGCAGCGGGTGTGAGTGGGGCCAGTGCTGGCAGCAGGTGCGAGTGCCAGGTAGGATTGTGGCATGAGGGAGCAAAGAATATTCAGTAACCACCAGAGGCTCGCCCCAGTGACAGCAACCAGCACTCTACTTCGGTCTAGCGCCCCTGCTCACCTGCTCCACCATCCTGCCGTGGTCGACACCCGCCATGTTTCGCGTACGCCTTCTGGTGGTCAGCGCACGTCATAGCGATTGGTTGTTCGGTTGTTCCACCATTTGGTCTATTTGCATATTAGGGTTTTATATATATAGATTATAAAGTCTTAACTAAAGATAATGTGACCTTTTGTAGAGTTTGAAATTGAATAGGACTGTAGATTATCAACTATTTTTGCTACTAAGCCTGTTTGCTTGTTGGAAAATGAAGTGAAGTGGTTGGGAGAGGGTACCATGCCATGCGTGCCCTCTCTTGCCCTCTAGTTGAACGTTAGTTGAGGGAACCACAGTCAAGTGCTAATTGAACACACCTATTTTTTGTAGTTTTTGCTTTGGTAGATAGTCATGTGTTTGAATTGACTTATACTTTGTTGCCTTGTGGAATTAAGAATTTTAAGTTTCACATGATGGATTCCTTTTGCTTTAAAATCTGTGAATTTGTCCTAGTTCAGAGTGATACGCTTAAAATTAATATTACTCTGTCACTCAACCTTTTTTTCATTATGCCCTTTTAAAGCATTTTTTACTCCTAATGGTTCTCTTTCCTCTAAGACATTTGAACATCACAGATATGATGTATAGCTATTTATGCTGTCAGGTAGGGTTGAACTTTGGAGGGCTACAAACCATTGTAATATCTATGGTGCCTCCCCATACCCCAAGAACCAGTTTTAACTTCCTTGGAGATAATTTCCCCATTGAGAATGAATGATTTGAAGTGGTTTTCAACCTGGAGTGATTTTGTATTCTTCATTTCCAGGAGACATTGGGCAGTATCTGGAGACCTTTTAGGTTGTCACAACTGAGGGGGTGTTACTAGTATCTTATAGGTAGAGGCCAGGGGGATGTTGTTAAACATCCTGCAATGGACAGGACAGCCAACACTCCCCTGCTCTAACCCTGCAAAGAATTATCCTGTCTCAAATGTCAGTGGTGCTGAGTTGAGAAGTTGACTTAAAACATGTAAATTTTTCTCTTTGTTCTTTTATTAAATACTAGAGGCCTAGTGCACGACATTTGTGCACTGGGTTGAGGGGGGCGTGGTTCCTCAGCCTGGCCTGTGCCCTTTTGCAGTCCAGGAGCCCGTGGATGTTCGACTGATGGCTTAGGCCCACTGTGGGCCTAAGAAATCCTTAGTGCTGCTACGGAGGCCAGCTGCTGTGCTCACCAGCTCTCAGTCCAGCTTGTGGCTGAGTGGTGCTCCACCTGTGGGAGTGCACTGATCAGGGGGCAGCTCCTGATTGAGCATCTGCCCCTGGTGATCAGTGCTTGTCATAGCGACCGGTTTATTCCGCCATTTGGTTGATTTGCATATTACCCTTTTATGTTATAGGAGGATAATTAAAACACAAATTTAAAATAAATGAAAGTTTGGTGTTAAGGATATTATTTGATTTAATTTTATCTACTCAATAGCTCTAAACTTCTTATCTATAATAATAAAAGGGTAATATGCTAATTAGACCGGACATCATTCCGGATGTCCTTCCGGATGAAGCCGGGGCCAGAGTGAAGCCTGGGTCCTGGGTGCCTGCTGGCAGCCAGAGGGAAGCCCCGGTGCTGGAGGGAGGCCAGTGCTGGAAGCTGGGGGAAGGAAGGCCTACTTTTGTACCAATTTTCGTGCATCGGGCCTCTAGTCTATGTATATAAAAGCCTAAGTGATTGAACAACTGATGCACAGGATCGGGCTCCCTCCTGTCTGGATCAGGCCTGTGGGGATCGGGCTCCCTCCTGTCTGGATCAGGCCTGCGGGGATCGGGCTCCCTCCTGTCTGGATTGGACCGAAACCGGCTATCCAACATCCCCGGAGGTGTCCTGGATTGTGAAAGGGTGCAGGCCAGGCCGAGGAACCCCACCGGTGCACGAATCCATGCACTGGGCCTCTAGTATATACAAAATAAAAAGTATAAAAACCATTCTTGGCTGGTATGACATATGGATCCCACCGTAATTAAAAATTAGACATAAGTGGCATGTGCTTGGAATATTTATGTTTAAAGGGCAATGGTTGTGTCAGTTATGTCTTCATATATTAAAACAGCATAATTTCAAGTGTTTGATGCTTGTGGTTTGTTTTTTACTAAAGTATAGTTGACATACGATCAATATTATTTTCAGATGTACAACATAGACATTTAACATTTATATTACTTATGAAGTGATCACTATTAAGTCTAGTAACCATCTGTCACTGTATAAAGTTATGATATTATTGACTATATTTCCTATGCTGTACATTACATCCCCATGATTTATTTTATAACTGGAAGTTTGTACCTCTTAGTTCCCTTCATCCTTTTTGCCCATTCCCTGACCCCTGCAACTATCAGTTTGTTCTCTGTATCTATGAGTCTGTTCCTGGTTGGTTTGTTTGGATTTTTAGATTTCACATATAAGCGAAATTATAGGTATTTATTTGTCTTTCTCTGTCTGACATTTTGTTTCTTTGTTAAATATGTTTTTTATTGGTTTTAGAGAGAGGGAAACGGAAAAATATCAACAATGAGAATCATCGATTGGCTGCCTCCTGTACGCCCCTTAGTGGAGATTGAGCCTACAATCTGGGCATGTGCCCTGACTGGGAATCAAACTGTGACTTCCTGGTTCATGGGTCAGTGCTCAACCACTGAGCCATAGTGGCCAGGCTGTCTGACTTATTTCATTTGGCATAATACCCTCTAAGTTCCTCCATGTTGTTGGCAAATAGCAAGATTTCATTTTTTATGGTTTAGTAATATTCCATTGTGTGTGTGTGTGTGTGTGTGTGTGTGTGTGTATATATATATACACCATATCTTCCTTATCTGTTCATATATCAGTGGATACTTAGGTTGTTTCCATTTATTGGCTCTTGTAAATAATGCTGCAGTGAACATGGTGCATTTATCTCCAAAGAATATGAAAACACTAATCTGTGCCGCCTTTTTCAGTTGTCTGTTTTTTATCTTTCCTTTTCTCCCCAATCCCACCCCCCTTTTTTTTTGAAAGGCGGAATAGCATAATGGACTCTGTAGTCAGATATCTTAAGTTTGAATCCTGGTTCTGCTGGTAACTCGCTTATGACTTTAGCTGTATAATGGTGAAACATAGTTCCTGCCTGTTCAGGTTGTGGTAAGAATAAAATAAGGTATAAATAAAGTACTTATTGACTGTAGTTAAGTGGTAACCACTATTTTAATCTACTTAACATGCTTTGATTAATTAAAATTCCAAATAATTGTACTTTCTTTTTCTCTTTGTAGATTTATGGTGGATTATTTTCTGAAGATAAATGTTGGTACAGATGCAAAATACTGAAACTCATCAGTGATGAAAAGGCAGGAATAAATGTTCATTTTTTTCCTCCCTGAGGAATATTTATTCTGGTTCTAAAATCTGATGCTTATTTAACCCTCATTGCTTATTCATAGTGGTAATAAGATCTGGTTCAGGGAGCTTATAAATTGATTAAAACATGCATTTTTTTTCCTAGTGAATATGAAAGAAATTAATTGCTTAAAAAAAAATCCAGGTCAGATTCAGGACTATTCCTCTGAATTTATGTTGTCCAGATTGTCCAAGAATAGATTAAATAATTTTTGATTTTTTTTGTGTATCTCAGTTCTTAATAATTATGTTTGATTTTTTGCTGAGCAGCTTTGAAAAGTTCATTCTATTAAGATTAAATAGTAAAATAACATTTTATTGGTCCTGAAGTTATGTGTATCTTTTAACTTAGTTCATGTGCATATTGTTAATGAAGATTGGCTTGAAGCTTTCTCCTGTTTTTATTAAATGTGATGAATTTTCTTTGTGTTTAGCTATTTATTTTACTTATAAAGTGCATTTTGCAAGCTGTGTAAATGCATCTCTGTGGGCTTTCCTTTATTGTTTTTTTCAATGGTGGTTTTCCTGGATTTAAAGTATTTTATAATATGTGTATTTTATAAATATTTTTCTTGTTGTAACAAGGAGATGCTAAGATGAAACAAGTTGAGTAATGTTTCAAATATATTTTTAAAAATCTCACATTTTATTACTGTCAAAGATGATGATTTATCTTATGAAATAGACCTTTCTAATAGAGCTTTTCTCCATAATTTGACAACTGTAGTTGATATTTTGCATTTGCTTTTGATTTGACTTTAACTTTTTAAAAAAATATATTTTATTGATTTTTTTACAGAGAGGAAGGGAGAGGGATAGAGAGCTAGAAACATCGATCAGCTGCCTCCTGCACACCCCCTACTGGGGATGTGCCCGCAACCCAGGTACATGCCCTTGACTGGAATCAACCTGGGACCCTTCTGTCGACAGGCCGACGCTCTATCCACTGAGCCAAACCGGTCAGGGCTGGCTTTAACTTTTTAAATTAAGAAGCAAGATGGCCTTTGACCTTATGATAATGTATTTTTCTTTTTAAACAGATAGAGAACTGGAGGTAAAGGTGAATTTGCTTCATTTTCAAGGTCTAATAGCTGGAGTGGGTTTAATTTTACAGAAAGTTTGATAACTTTGTCTGTCTTTCTAGCTTGAATTTAAGAATGTTGATTGATTTTAACCTTCCAGGTAGGATAGGGCCATAAGCTTCATAGATTTATATTTACTTAATACCAGTTGTTTAAAAAAAATCCAAAATGAGAAATGGTACTGTTGGAAGTAGTATTGTTTGATACCAAATATAGAAATCACTGGGTTCTCACTGGACTATGGATTTTCCTTATTTTGAGGATATTGCTGGAGCTCTTGTTTGCCAATTTGAGGTAAAATACTATCTTGATTTATAGCTAATTAATAGAAAGCAAATTTTGGTGGTTTCTTTGAGATATTTAATCTAGTTCCTTATTAGCATTTTTTCATTTTTTTCCTCCCAGTGTCTGGTGAGATACATTGACTATGGAAATACTGAAATTCTAAATCGATCTGATATAGTTGAGATTCCTTTGGATCTGCAATTTTCTAGTGTTGCCAAAAAGTATAGACTTTGGGGACTACAGATTCCTTCTGGCCAAGAAGTTAACCAGTTTGATCAGGCAAGTCACAGATTTTAAATATTTTTTGTTAATGGGAGTAAAACAAAATATAATTGTAGTTAAATTTCACTAATTTTCTTTAATATAAAAACTTGTATAAATAATGAAAAAATATGAATTATAGAATGATTCAAGAGCAATTACATAATGACATGTTTGTGCTCATCTTTTGCTAGGTGAATTTGTTGGTATTCTGAAAAAAGTGGTATATATGTGTATATCTATATGTATAAAAGCCTAAACGACTGTCCAACTGTCAAATTGGTAGCTATGATGCGCAATGACCACCAGGTGGCAGATGCTCCAACCCAGAGCTATAATGCACACTGACCACGAGGGGGCAGATGCACAACGCAGGAGCTGCCAAGCTGCGGTGACTTGGTAGCTGTGGTTCTCAGGTGACACACCTGGAACCAGAGAGGAGGGAGCCCGATTCTGGGGTGCGTCACCTGAGAACCGCCCTCTCGCAATCTGGGACCACTTGGGGGATGTCGGAGAGCTGATTTCGTCTCAATCCCTGCAGGCCAGGCCGAGGGACCCCACCAGTGCACAAATGCGTGCACTGGACCTCTAGTACTTATGTAATAAATATGAATAGTTTTTTCTGTTATGAAAACTTAACAGGAGAGTCTCATATACGATGGAGAAAATGATTTTGTCTTTGGCTTTTGAGAGAGTATATAAGTAAAAGTGAACTTTAACCTAGTCCTGGTCATAAATATCAGGCATTTGAAATTAGTGAAGTTGTAAATTAATCCAATTTTATCATTTTGGCAGAGGCTCATACTGTTTGATGTGGTAATTGCTAGTGATGTTCTGCTAATCTAGATTCTAGTTTGTATTCATTTCCATTAAATTTTGGGTTAGTAATCTAATTCTGGAAGACATCTGGTAATTTCAGGGGTAGTCTTACAATTTAATTAAATTGTATTCCAAGTTCAGGGTTCTGTCTTGGTGGTTAGAGTGTATCAAAATAATTTTAAGAATTTTAATAGTTTTGAGCTATAAGCAGGTCCTTATTAAAATTAAATCTCAAAATATCCTCCATTCCAAAATATGTTTTAGGTATATTTGTGCTTAGTGCACAGGATGGATAATTAATAATTAAAAGTTAGAAAATACATAATTACTCATATGGCTTCTCATATACTAGTTGTACAAGTGTTATACCCTTAAACAAAATTCAGTTTAAGAAGGTTTTGAATTTAGGAATTTCTAAAATCTCATATTCTGTAATTTCAATTTGTTGATTTAAAGAAAATTGTTGATATTTTGTGCTCTTAGTTCTTTTTTTTGCTCCTTTTCTTGTTTGTGTTTAAAACCAGAGTACCTGGTTTTGCCTTTAAAATATTTTCAACATTTTGTTGGATTTTAGCACCTTTTCTAGGTATCAAAATCTATTTTTATGTGCTGTAGCTTCTGAGGTGCACCACCATATTTAGTTGGGGCAAAAATAGTCAGCAATCTGATTGGTTAAAAAAAATTATTTGAGGATATTTAATTGATGCACATTAAAAATATATAAATATGGGTGCCTATACTTCAGGTATTCTACTTCAGCAAGTGTATAAATAGAATATATTCATGCACATGTGGAATCTATTTGAATAACAAGGTAAGACCACTTCTATGGAGATTTGAGAATGAAAAATACGATCATTAGAAAAATCGGGTGGAAACAAGTGAAGAAAAACATGTTGGTGTAGCTGGTTTATGCCTTTTTTTCCCCCTGTCTTTCTTAGGGTAGAACCTTTTTGGGGAGCTTGATTTTTGAAAAGGAAATAAAAATGAGAATTAAAGCAACCTATCAAGATGGAACAGTTATTGCTCAGGCTGAGTATGGCACTGTGGATATAGGGGAAGAGGTGGCTAAGAAAGGATTTGCAGAAAAATGCAAACTCACTTCCAGCACTAACATCTGTGAAGAACAAAAACCAGATCCTGGTCAGCTTGCTCTCAGGAATCTCAAAGGCCCCATTCCTCTGTGGGGGCATAGATCAAACCAGTCAACCTTCAGCAGGCCAAAGGGGCGATTAAGTGGGAGGCAGACACTTGACTCGAAGGATGAAAGTGATGTAGGAAATCATGTGCCATTTCCAAAGTAAGACTGTGGTGGGGTTTTAGTCTTATCTAATATTTAATTCATGGTAGAAGCCCTTGTCATAGTAGAAGTCAATGGTTATGTTTTTGGAGTCCTCAGCTATGTCAATGATTTTGAGGAATTATACTAATTCTGTTTTTCTCAAACATGTATTATTCTTTTTGGCAGGAATACTTCTGTTAAAAGCCATTTTGAAAGAAAATCATTACTGAATTGTTCAAAGTTCATATACCAACTATTCATGCCAACTCCTTTTTTAAAATTCTTATTTTTTGTTTTATATTTTTCGATTACAGTTTACATTCTTTATCATTTTTGCATTAGTTTCAGGTGTACAGCATAGTGGTTAGACAATCATACACTTTAAAAGTGTTCCCCCTGATATTTCTACTGGTACCATGCAGAGTTATTACAGTATTATTGAGTATACTTCCTATGCTGTACTTCACATCCCCATGACTATTTTGTAACTACCAGTTTGTACTTCTTAATCCCTTCACCTTGTTTATCCAGTCCCCTAAGTCCCCTCCCTTTTGGCAACAGTCTGTTCTCTGTATCTATGAGCCTGTTTTAGTTTTCTTTGTTTAGATACTTATTTTATTCTTTAGATTCCACATATAAGTGAATTCATATATTGTTTCTCTTAATCTGACTGACTTCTTTCACTTAGCATAATATCCTCTAGGTCAGCGGTTCTCAACCTGTGGGTCGCGACCCCTCTGGGGGTCGAATGACCCTTTCACAGGGGTCACCTAAGACCATCAGAAAACACATATATAATTACATATTGTTTTTGTGATTAATCACTATGCTTTAATTATGTTCAATTTGTAACAATGAAAATACATCCTGCATATCAGTATTTACATTATGATTCATAACAGTAGCAAAATTACAGTTATCAACGAAAATAATTTTATGGTTGGGGGTCACCACAACATGAGGAACTTTCTTAAAGGGTCGCGGCATTAGGAAGGTTGAGAACCACTGCTCTAGGTTCATCTATGCTATTACAAATAGTAAGATATTCTTTTTATGACCAAGTACATATTCCATATGTACTGCAACTTATAAAATCCACTCTTGTATTGATGGGCGCTTGGGTTGCTTCCATATCTGGCTATTGTAAATAATGCTACAATGAACATAGGGGTGCATATTTTTTTTTAAAAATTAGTGTTTTGGGGCTGCGCTTGGGGCAGAGGACGTGCATGAAGGCGGGATGCTCCCAGCTGGCCAGACCGGCGAGGGGCTGGCTACCCTGGGCTTCCTCTGAAAGTGTGGATGAAAGGAAAAACGTGGAGGAGAAAAGTAAGCAGACTCCATACGCCTTAGCACTGTCCACTAAGCCACCTCTCCAAACTCAGCCCTCCAGGGTGTGCGTCCGAGAAGAGTCTTTTAGATGAGATGGTGTTTTTCTTCCCCTTTCTTTTCTGTACAGTATGCTTACATAATATTAACACATTGTTTGCGGGTAGTTTTTATCGCGCGCTAACAGGTGGCGCGGGCCATTTTTGCTAATTTTTTGCGCAAATGGCAACGTTGAGTCAAATTACGATAACTTTAGTTTACGTATTTATACGTTACCCGCATTCCACCGCTAGTCTATAAAAAACGTATTAATACATGTCCCGCGCTCTACTACCAGTCACTTATACGTTTACTTAAAACGTATAAGTAAATCGTATAAATACGTTTCCCGCATACAATGTGTTTTAAATACTGATTATAATTACACACATAAAAAAATTAGTGTTTTGGGTTTCTTTGAATATATACCTAGAAGTGGAATTGCTGGGTTATAAGCATACCGACTCTCTTGAATACGTTGATCAAAAATAGAACCTACCCCTAAATCTGAATTTTTCAGGGAAAGCTAGAATTTCAAATAAACTTTGAAGTTTTTCTTGTGGCTTTAAAAATATTTTAATGAGTTTTAGGGAATTGACTTGTTTTATTTTTAAATCAAAAGAGAGGCTCTTTGTTCTTCCTGTGAAAACTGTGATGGAACTTGATTATTACAAAAGCAGTTCACTTTTTAGATAATTTTGAATCATAAACTTGAAGCGGAAAGCCACATTTGATGTTTATAAGTACCAAGCCATTCATACTTCTGTATCATGATCTAAGTCATGATGCCATATGTTAGGTGATGTAGCTGTTTGTTGGGATATTCTCAGTGCTTTAGGAATGAAACTGTCAAATGGAGTGGGGGTGATGGTGAGGGATTGGAAGAAACTGATACAGAGTGCTTTTTACAGTATTTGCTGGAGTTGATATTGCTGTGAAAAGTTGGAATATATTTTCTTGGAGAGTTGGAAGCATTGTTTCAGAAGTATGACTTTAGTTATAAAATCTAATTTGCATTAAGATATTTTTTAGTGTTGGTCTAGGTAAAGTTTTAGAATAGTTTCCAAAATTAACTTTAAGATATATTAAGGCATAAAAAAACTAACATAAATTAGTTTAGATTTCTGATCTCTGTCAGCCTTACACAGTTTGGTTTTTAAAATGAGTGAATTTGTTTTTAACAGGGAATGTTTGGCTATTGGTGACTTTAATTTAGGGACTAATGTCAGCCTGGCAAAAATTAAGCAGGACCAGAAACTGATTGAAGAAAATGAAAAGCTTAAAACAGAGAAAGAGGTTCTTTTCGAAAGTTATAAGGCATTAGAACTGAAAGTAGAACAGACTGCCCAGGAACTGCAGGTATGGTATGTTCAGTGGTTTAAGGTAAAGAATGACCAACTGGGATCTCTATATTCATCTACTCTTACTTGTTAAAATTTCTGTCACTTTTCCTTTCCTTCCCTTCCTCTCCCACCTCTTATTTCTCTCCTTCTTACTTTATATTGGTTTATAGATGAAATTTTTTCCTTATACTCCAAAATGATCATCTTTGGATTTCATTGGATATTTAAAAGATTAATATTTTCACATTTACATTTCCTTTTATGTTTTTTTTTTTAAAAAAACTTTTAACTATGCCTAGCTCATGTGACTCAGCTGGTTGATCGTTGTCCTGTGAACAAAGAGTTGCCAGTTTTATTTCCTGTCAGAGCACATGCCTGGGTTTCGGGTTTGATCCCTGCTTGGGGCACATACAGAAGGCAACTGATTGGTGTTTCTCTCTTACATAGGTGTTCCCCTCACCTCCTTCCTCTGCTTCCTCCCTCCCTTCCTCTTTCTAAGCATGTCCTCAGGTGAGGATTAAATAAAACAAAACTTTTAACAATGGAAAATTTCAAACATTCCTAAAAGAGAGAGAATTGAATAGCAGAGTAAAAGGAAGAGATGGAAGGTATGGGGAGGTGGTGGAGTTGGGGTTGGGAGTAGAGGATAGGGATGTCTCTTGTTTGGCATTTTCCTAGCACATGGATTTGGTCACCAGTCTGGAAGTTCCTCAAAACCTCATCCTGAGTTTTTTTTTTTTTTTTTTTTTTTTTTTTTTTTTTTTTAAAATCAAGGTTTCATTACATAGGCCTGATTGGTTAAATCATTGACCATTGGTAATTAAAAAAATATTTATCAAATTGATTGGGGTGACATTGGTCAGCATGAACATATAGTTTTCAGGTGTGGGTTTCTGTGTTTCAAGATCTGTATATCGCACCGTGTGCCTACACCACCCAAAGTCAAGTTTCTCCTGTCACCTCATATTAAGTCCATTGATAATTGAATTCAACCCTTAGCCCTTAAATCCATATGTGACATTCTTCAGGGTGCTCTGTCTCAGAAATCAATAAATCTTGGGTTCTGTCCACTATAACTAGTTCTTTAGCTAGGGACATCCTGCTAAGGACATTTCAGAGATACAGTTTCTTCTTAGAAAATTGTTTTCTTGAGAGGTCTAGTTGACAAGGAGGTTAAACTAGTCATCTGCCTTTATTCTTTTTTCTGGGGATGTTCTTCTGTCCCCTTCCATAAAGAGAATAAGTAGATTATAAGTCATCTGCTTTATGTACTGAAGATATAAAACATTTCCTTCAACCTCAGGAAGTTCCTTGGTGCCTCTTTCCGGCCTATCCTCCATTCTACCCAGGGCAACCAGTGTTGTGATTTGTATCATTGTAGTATAGTTTTCCTGGTCCTGTACTCTATATAAAGAGAATCCTCTGATACATGACTGTTGTGTCTTGCTTCATTCACTTAATGTCTGTGAGATTTATCTACGTTGTGTGTATCAGAAGTTAGTTCATTTTTATTGCTGAGTAGTGTTCCATTGTGAAAGTGTACCACAGTATATTTACCCATTCTTTTGTTGATTGGCATTTAGGTAGTTTCTACTTTTTGGCTATTATGAATAAAACAGTGGATATTCTTGTAGAAGTCCTTCAGTGGACATATGATTTTACATATCCTGGATTATAGAAATTTTTTCCTCAGCTATATTCAGTCTATTGGTAAGCCTGTTAAAATATTAGCTCATTTCTGCTATAGTGTTTTTGATCTCTGGCATTTCTTAGAATTTTCTTCTCTCTGCTTACATTGCTTATCTGTTCTGGCGTGCTGTCTGCCTTACCCATTAAGTCTTTACCGTGTTAATCATATGTTTTAAATTCCTGGTCTGATTCTTACGTTTGCTTTGTCTTTTCCAGCTGAGTTTTTTGTCTTTTAATGTCTTGTGATTTTTTCTTGATAGCTGGGCATGATGTACTAGGTAAAAGGAACTGTTATAACTAGGCTTTTAGTAATGTGGTGATAAGGTATGAAGGGAAGAGAAGTGTTTTATAGTCCTAAACGACTGAGAAGATTTCAGTCTTTTAATTAGCCTGTGCCTCTGGACTGCGAACTTCACACATGCTTCTCATTCCCATCCAAACCCTTTTAAGTAGGACAGATGGCTAAAGTGGGAGTTGGTTATTTCCCTTTCCCCAGGTTAGTTAGGCCCTGTTTAAATAAGTTTTCCCTGAGGGCAGATCTTGTTAAGAATTACAGAAAGGTCTAGCATATTTCAAAATGGTTTCTTTTCTCCTCCCCTTGCTGGAAGCTTGAGGGGATTTTTCTCTGTTATTTATGGTGAGAATTTGGTAGAGACTCAGGATGTAAAACTGATCAAAATAGGCTTCCTGAGGAGTGAATCCCCCTGGAGTATTTAATTCTCAGAGTAGTTCACACCAGAGTAGTTCACACCAGAGTAGTTCACACCAGAATAGTTCACCCCCCCCCCCCCACACACAATTTGACAGTTTCAGTTGAGTTGCCCCAGCACTGGAACTCAGAGGGAGTGACTCTCAGTAAGTCCATATGAGGCCCCTTTAAGAGGACTCCAGTAGCTCTCCGTCTCCCTCAGCTTCAGTTCCACTGCTTTTTACAGTCAGAAGTTATGGGGACTTTTCTTCCTGGCACAGAAACCCTGGGTTGGGGGGCCTGGTGTGGGACTAGTTCTTATCTACATGTAATTAATTGGCAGTTTGCATTAAATATAAGCTTTCATAGAGTCTCTGGAAAGCATTAAACACATTTTCAAAGATTAACAACTTTTTATTTTCTCCCTCCCATTTTTTAGATTTATATAATTTAATTATTCTAATAATCACAGTGGATAGAAACAGAGTTAAGAACAAACATCACTCTTTTCTCTCTCTCTTAAACAAATATTTTAAATTGATTTTTAGAGAGGGAGAAAGGGAGAGGGAAAAATATCAATGTGAGAGTGAAACATCAATCAGCTGCCTCCTGCACACCCCCTACCTGGGATTGAGCCCAAAATCTGGGCATGTGTCCTGACTAGAATTGAACCAGCAACCTTTTGATGAATGGCATGATATCCAACCAACTGAGCCATATCGGCCAGGGCTGGCACTCTGTCTTTATTTAACTTAAAGAATGTGAGGACTGGAGAGCATGTTTAAATATTGAATAAATGTTCTATGTTTATATAATACTTAGTTTGTATTAGTGTTAGAATAAAATTATCAGGTCTTTATCCATATTACAGCTCTATATATTATGGATAATCATGGTAGACATATTTTTGAGATACCACTTAGAATCAGGGAGTTTAATCTAGCTTGGGTCTGGGAAATGATATTTTTGGTTCTTTAGTAATGCAGAATGACATAAGACTTTTGAGAAAAGAAATTGTCATTGATAATCATTTTGTTTCTAGGATGATCTTTCATTTATCTTTTTAAAATGTAAGTATTAAGGCATATAGTGTGTGAAATTTTGTTTCTATTTGGCTTCTGAAATACAGTCAAAACTTGGTTCTAGAATGTCTCTATCTCAAGCAATTTGGTTCTCGACCAAGTTGTTCATGGAAAAAAATGACGTGGTTTTCAAACACAACTTTAGTTTTCCAGTGACAACCTTTTCGTGCTGGTTCCTCAGCATGATAAAAAGCATCTCTCAGACCACAAAGGAGAGAATTTTGTTGCTTGTGAAATAAATGATTAGCACAATTTTAAAACATAAAGAGGCCATCAAAAGTGCTAATTTTGCTAAGGGTACGGAGTGTTCACAAGCAACAATCACAGGCAATTGAAGAGGTAGAAAAATTGTTGTTGATTTGGATAAATGCAAAGCAGTTGGCCAGTGATAGCATTTCAGAGGCAATGATATGTGAAAAAGTGAAGGTTCTGTATACTGACCTCCTAAAAGACACCCCTGGAACAAGTGCTGAAAGTGATTCATTTAAAGCTGATAGGGGGTGGTCCACTAAATTTAAGAAAAGAAGTGTTTATTAGACATGTAAGATTAAAACGGAATCATTTATGGGTCTGGGATGGATTAATTTATATTATTTCTAATGGGAAAAATTGATTCGGTTTTGGAACAAATCACTTCTTGAACAGCCTTCCAGAAAGAATTAAGTTTGAGAACCGAAGTTCCACTGTATGAGTCTAGTCCAGCCGTGGGCAAACTACGGCCCGCGGGCCGGATCCGGCCCGTTCGGCTGTTCTATCCGGCCCGAGGAGCCGAAAGAGCGGAGGGTTCTCTTGCTCTCCTCTCCGCTCCTTCACCAGCAGTAGTGTTAACATGGCAACGTCGGGAAACACGGCCGCAGCTCCTTCTTCTGAGTCTAGTTTAAGAACCCATTGTGGCCCTCGAGTCAAAAAGTTTGCCTACCCCTGGTCTAGTCTGTATGAAGGCAGAAGACTGGAATAGATTATTATTTTTCAGATCCCAACTAGTAGAAAACGCATTGTTTATTACCCTGTGGCCTAACGTTTTTTAACCTTTAAAATTTTAATTATTTCTAAAAATCATTTAAATAACAGTAAAAATAGTTTCCTATTTTGATCTCAATAGGATATGCTTGTTCTTTGTTTCAGCAAGAGAAAACAACCATCATGGATTTAACTAAACATTTAAAAAGCACTCTGAAGACTCATGTAGGTACCAGAATGAAAAATCTAGCAGCTAAGGTTGAAAGATTGAAAGAAATTAGGTAGGTAAGAGCATATTTTTGAGAAGGATAATTTAAAATAATTGTTAATTAGTTGGTGCTCTGTATGCCCACCATTTTTGCTTTGAAATTTAACTTTGTATTTTTATAACTTTAAAGAGAGAAACTAAAAATAGTTACTCCTGATTAAACAAATTTTGTAGTGTTACATTGTTAATAGAAGGAGTTATATTGTCCTAAAGTCATCTGTGAGAGTGAAATTAAAAGTTCAACACATGGAGAACTACTACCTCCAGTTTTTTTTGCTTGATGTTACTTTCAGGCCTATACTGAAGCTAAAGATTTCAGTAATCTAAATTAACTAGAGGCCTGGTACACGAAATTTGTACACAAGGCGGGGGAACCCTCAGCCCAGCCTGTACCCTCTCCAATCTGGGATCCCTTGGGGGATGTCCGACTGCCGGTTTAGGCCCGATCCCCACAATCCTGGACTGCTAACTCCTAATCGCTCGCCTGCCAGCCTCCCTGGTTGCCCCTAACTGCCTCCCCCTCCCCGCTGCCTGGTCACCCCACGCAGCCTGCTTGTTCAGTTGTTTGGTCATCCCTCGCTAACCTCCCTGCCTGCCTGGTTGCCTCATACAGCCTGCTTGTTCAGTCGTTTGGTTGTCCCTCACTAACCCCCGTGCTGGCCTGGTGGTAGGCAGCCATCTTGCGAGGATGTGAGGGTTATTTTGCATATTACCTCTTTATTATATAGGATTATACTCTGTCTAAGGAAAGAAAAAAGTGGTCATCATGGAGTCAAAAGAAAAGAAATGGATTAGCAAGTCTTGAACAGAGTTTATTTAGCATTTCTCAGACTTTGTGAATTGTGTAGGTATTTTATCTAATAGAGGATTGCTTTATTGCTGGTTAGGAATAATTTGTTACACTTTTCTGGAATGTGGAAAAAATAGTTCTCAAAATAACCTAGTTCCCTTTCATGCTATGCTACACATAGAACTTAAACCAGTAATTCATTTTCTCATGTACTTTGAAACACTAAGAAGTTGCCCTGAATGAATGCTGCATGTTGGTCGTATGTCCAGTGAAAACATTCTCCATTATAAATCCATAAATTGGCATCCTATATAATAAAAGCCTAATATGTTGTGTCCAGTTGTCTGGTCATCTGTTCAACCAAAGTGTAATATGCTAATGATATGCTAAGGCCGCTCAACCGCTCACTATGACATTCACTGACCACCAGGGGCAGACAGTCAACCAGTCGACCAGTTGCTATGACGTGCACTGACCACCAGGGGGCAGATGCTCCAACTGGTAGGTTAGTTTGCTGCTGGGGTCTGGCCGATCAGGACTGAGTGAGACGGGCTGGACACACCCTGGAGTCCTCCCATGGTCCTTCCCTGGCTTGCCAACCTCTTGCGTCCCTCCCCGGCCCCAATTGTGCATCGGTGGGGTCCCTTGGCCTGTCCTGCACCCTCTCACAATCCAGGTGGAGGGACCCACCCCCTGAGTGCATGAATTTCGTGCACCGGGCCTCTAGTCTAGTTTATAGTTTGAGTATTTTGGTCCCTGTGGCTAATCAACCTTTGACATACCTTGAAAAATTAAGTGGCTACATTGCAAAGATGTGAAACAGACTTCAGACCAAAACAATCCAATATATTTCTATATTTGAAGACATAATGTGCTACTTGAATGGTGGCAGTCTAGCTGGAAGCTAGAAAAAAGAATATGAATGGACCTTGTTAGTTTTGATAGTTGACCTCCCTTTCTGATTGCCTTTTCTTTTTACATTTCTTTTTAAAAGTCTACAAATGTTGGTCTGCTTATTTAGGGTATAAGAGCTGTGTGCTTGTAGTCTTGGTAATTTAAGTCTAAAATTTGTGAGAATATATTTACAAATCTAATTGTCGACAAGAATTGAAGGTCCATTTGATATAATTTAAATTCTGCAGACTTGAAGTTGTCCTTTTATATAAAGTTTTAAAAAAATACTTAATTTTTTTTCAGTCATACATATTTAATTAAAAGTTTCTACCAAAGTTATTTATGGTTTTATATAAAGTTTAAAAAAGTACCTCTTTATAGCCAATTTTATAAATGGTAACTTTAGACCATAGTATTTAAGCCCAACTTTTTCTCATACCAACTTAAAAATTTTTACTATCTTTTCCTTTTTCTTTTTTTTTTTTAAAACATATAGACGTGTTAACATCAATGTTCGTTTGGGAAATGACCTTTCAGATGCTATACAAATGTTGGATGAAGAGTGCTTTACTACCCCAGTTTCTTTGAATGAATTAGAGATAATTTGGGCAGAATACAATCTGGCTCAAGAGAAGATTAAAACTTGTCAAAATGTGGTGGGTGAAGAATTTCTATTATGATTTTTTTGTGTGTTTAATATAAGGAGATACCTTTTGAGAAAACAGGGCTGCAGATACTGTAATGATATTTTGCATGAAATTTTAGTTTTTACAGTGTCTTTATCATTATTTGATTCCTTTTATTGCTTATAAGAAAGGTAGGGAATAGTGGTTGTAGATGAAGGGTTAACAAAATCTTTTCCACTTTTGCATGAGAATTTGATCTTTCGTTAGTTCCCTTGGTAATGTGCTAACATATTTTTGTCATGTTACTAGGCAACATTGTTTAGGAAAATAAAACCCCTGATCGGTAAATTGTATCTGGACAGGGAGGAACTATAGACTACAAGTACTTGGTGGAACTCTTGCAACTGGGCATACCTGCCCGAGGGACCCTGGACACTATGCCTGTAAGAGATAGTAGTTGTTGAGGGGCAGGAGACTAAGTCAGTGTGGCTACCACACCTGCTACCAAGGATCTTGTCTTTTGGTCTGAGGTGTGTTTTATGCTTCAGCTTTGGACTCTGCCTTACTATTAAATGCTATCTAAACCACCCATTGTTGAGAGGTGGTTATTTGTGGCGAGGGGAGGGATATGAAGAATGGAATATTTCACATGAATTCTTTATTAGTATAGGTACAAGTATATTTATTTCCTCTTCCAATTTTCTTTATTATATTGAGCTGCTGGGCAGAACTTGTTTTTTTTTTATATAAAGATATTTGGCACAACAGTCATTGTTTGCCTTAGTACTTAGGACTTCTACGCTTGTGTTTGGAACTGTCCACTTTTAAGTGTTGGTGGTTTCTGCCTCTGAGGAATATTCTCTGAAAGTCTTATTCCCTATTCATACTTAGGTTGGTCAGTTGGCAACTAACTGACTCTGAATGAGCAGAGTGAACAGGATAACTAGGCCTCTGGAAATGTCAGAGAAAGGTTAGATTTGGGTTATTTTACATATTAGACCCTAACTGGTCACTTCTGATTATGGAAGGAAGAAAGTGACAGAAGTAATAATTTTTGAATTTCAGTGAAGCACTGGCAATGCTATAGGTACTTTATAAACTTTTCCTTACACTAAATTTTTTCCTCTTTTTTATTAAATTTACTGGGGTGACATTGGTTAATAAAATTATATAGGTTTCAGGTGTACAGTTGTATAATACAGTCCATCATCTGTATGTTCTATGTTCACCACCCCAAGTCAAGTCTGTGTCCATTGAGGGTAGGATGGGAATAGGGGGAGAAAGTGTGTGCCCTGCCCACAACCACTGGAGCCACACCAGCTGGGCTAAAGATCAATTTTTTAATGTAAGTCAGTGTATAAAAAAACACTGGATGTATTTATTAATGATGGTTATTCTTTTTTCTCTTCCTTCAGAATGAAGGGGATATTTTGATTGCCAGAAGAAATGAAGTGCAACAGAAACTGTGCACGGCAGTAGAAGTTTTTATTTTGGAAGTAGATGAGTTACCTCTAAATAAACGTTTGAAAACATTGCAGGTTGGAATTTAAAAAGATACATAGCATTAAATACACATT
Organism: Myotis daubentonii; assembly: GCF_963259705.1. NCBI lineage: Eukaryota > Metazoa > Chordata > Mammalia > Chiroptera > Vespertilionidae > Myotis > Myotis daubentonii. The sequence goes on from NC_081849.1 coordinate 62,338,272, forward strand.
TATCATTTGAGATATGAAATTGGCATTTACCTGGAGACTTCAGATAGTACTAAGGGTTGCAAAAGTTTTTCTTCTCTTCTTTGATTCTAATTTCTTCTTAATGGAATTAAAATTTCATATGAATGGCCCTAACCGGTTTGGCTCAGTGGATAGAGCGTCGGTCTGCAGACTGAAGGGTCCCAGGTTTGATTCTGGTCAAGGGCACTGCCGGGGTTGTAGGCTCGATCCTCAGTAGGGGGTGTGCAGGAGACAGCCAATCAGTGGTTCTCTCTCATCACCGATATTTCTCTCTCTCCCTCTCCCTTCCTCTCTAAAATCAATAAAAACATTAAAAAAATTTCATATGAATGTATTTAATATGTTTATGTATATATGTGTATCTGTTCTGTATGTGAAGAAAGTTCTCTTTTCCCACAGGTGGTACAGTTCTCTCCCACTTGCACAGATTGTATTCACTTAGTGCTATTCTCTGTCTTCCCAAGGCTTTCTCAGAGTTTTACGATGGAAATTTCAGGCTCTATTAAGTTTTTTCGTGACTCTGTGACATTTCTAGAGTTTGATTCCTCGAGAGAGCCAGCAGGCTCTCTTGTTTCTTCTAGTCCTTTTAAAAATGCTTTAAGTACACATACATGTTTGGTGTCTTTCCTTAATTATTTGTATATTTTGATGTGTAGTTTATTTTTATTAAGTAGTAGGTCTTGAAAACTTCTGTGTTAGGATAAAACAGTAGTGATTCTAATTTAAAGCCAGAGAAAAGTGGGGGCTTTCTTCTTAATAGCAAGCCTAAGATTATAAAGCTTTCTATATGTAACCGTAATTCACTTAGTAAACTTTCACTGTTAGAGTCCAAACAAGTCAACTTCTAAGTAGTTGTATGCTTTCATGTCTGTCTAATTGTTTTGTTCTATTTATAAAATTCTCAAGGGTAGAGAGTCCACATACTGCATTTCTGTCTTTCAGGTTCTAATACAGTGCTTTAATCCTAGTAGGAAGTTAATAAACAGAAATATGTCTCTGCAGGATTTGTCAACCTCTTTAGAAGCAGTATATGGACAGGCCAACGAAGGAACAAACTCTGAAGAAATACTTAAGAAATTTTATGACTGGAAGTGTGATAAAAGGGAGGAGCTCACCAGTGTTAGAAGTGAAACAGAAGTTTCTCTACAATGTCTTGTAGCGTGGTTCCAGAGCACCTTAAAGGTAATAAGAGCTCCTGCCCAGTGGCACAAATGAGGGAATTTAAAAGAAAAATTTCCAAATGTAATTTACCTCTTTTCTGAGAATGAAGGGTGCGGGGAGGATGAGAATGAATATGAATGAGAATGTGTGTGCTGGGATGGAGGAGTGAGGAATGTATAATATTTGTAGTCTGTTTAGGACCTATATAAAAACAACTTCAAGCTATAGGTGTAAGATAATATCACTGGAGTTTATTACAAGTAGTGTGTATTTTGCAGCTATAGTGTGGAGATAAGGGTATGTAAAAATACATGTGATTTAGAGGATAGTACAGCTTTTCTTTTTTTTTCTTTTTTAGCAAGATGAATTTTAACATTAGTTGGTTAACTGGTGATGCTTAAAATAATATGCTAATTCATGTTGTTTAAATCTTTTGAGTTTTAGATATCTTAAAGATCACTAAATTAAATAGAGACTCTTAGTCTTAGTTGATAAAGGGTGTCCCAAAATTCACGCAAGAAATAATTTTGATAGAAAACACAGGTTTATAATTAAAAATTGTAAATTTTTTATTGATTCATAAAGTATACAGTATAGGGTTATATATGGAATAGCATATCGGGTAAATGGATTATCATGTCACGATAGCGAGCACTATTAACTGTTATTGCCTAAGCAGCCGCATTTTCGAAGAATGGTCCGATGATGCCTCCAGCCCAAAATCCGCACCAAACAGTGACACGTTGTGGATGCATTTGTTTCTCAACAATCACTCGTGGATTTTCTGAACCCCAAAATGCGACAATTTTGTCGATTAACCAAGCCATCCACAACGTGTCACTGTTTGGTGCGGATTTTGGGCTGGAGGCATCATCGGACCATTCTTCTTCGAAAATGCGGCTGCTCAGGCAATAACAGTTAATAGTGCTCGCTATCGCGACATGATAATCCATTTACCCGATATGCTATTCCATACATAACCCTATACTGTATACTTTATGAATCAATAAAAATTTACAGTTTTTAATTATAAACCTGTGTTTTCTATCAAAATTACTTCTTGCGTGAATTTTGAGACACCCTTTATTAGATACTAGAGGCCCGGTGCACAAAAATTTGTGCACTCGGGGGGGGAGGGGGGGTCCCTCAGCCTGGCCTGTGCCCTCTAGCAGTCTGGGACCCCTCGGGAGATAACGACCTGCTGGCTTAGGCCTGCTCCCGGGTGGCAGAGGGCAGGCCCAATCCCTAGGTGCAGCCCCTGGTCGGGCTCAGAGCAGGGCCAATTGGGGAGTTGGGGCGCCGCCCCCTGTAACACTCAAGGCAGGGTCGATGGGGAGGTTGTGGAGCAACCCCCTGTCACACACAGAGCAGGGCCCATCAGGGGGGTTGGGGCTCTGTACCCTGTCACGCACAGAGCAGGGCCCATCAGGGGGTTGGGGTGCTGCCCTCTATCACCCACAGAGCAGGGCGGATCAGGGGGTTGGGGCGCCACCACTCTCACACTCAGGGCAGGGCTGATGGGGAGGTTATGGCTCTACCCCGTCACACACAGAGCAGGGCCCGTGGGGGGGAGGGGGAGCTCCCCCCTATCAGGCACAGAGCAGGGTGGATAGGGAGGTTGTGGCCCCACCCCCTGTCACACACAGAGCCACAGGGCGATCAGGGGGTTTGGGCACTGCCCCCTGTCACGCTGATCCCGGTGCCGGGAGGCATATTACCCTTTTACTATATAGGATTGAGGCCTGGTGCATGGGTGGGGCCGGCTGGTTTGCCCTGAAGGGTGTCCTGGATCAGGGTGGGGGTCCCCACTGGGGTGCCTGGCCAGCCTGGGTGAGGGGCTGAGGGCTGTTTTCAGGCTGGGGGTGACTGAACTCCCAAACGCTCCTTTTTTCCTTTTTTTTTTTTTTATTCTGGGCCAGCTTTAGCTTGAGGCTTGGCTCCAGCTCTTAGGCCTCCGGCTGAAAGTAGGTTTCCGGCCTTTGCTTACAATGTTGCCAATCTGCTGGCTGAAGTTGGGCGTATTTGTTACAATGTTTCTTAAACTGCCAGCTCAGAGGCAGCCGCAGGCGGGGAACGTTGGTTTCCTCCGTCACTGAGGCAACCAAGCCTCATGTTAGTTTCAAGCTGCCTGGCTGCCGGCTGCCATCTTGGCTGACAGTTAATTTGCATATCTCGCTGATTAGCCAATGAAAAGGGTATCGGTCGTACGCCAATTACCATGTTTCTCTTTTATTAGATAGGATTAGAGAAGATGTTTGGTGTATCATTCTTTTTAGTTCTTGTTTACTATTATAAAAACAGCATGTAATTTTCCAAAAGGTGTGGGGACATGTGGTTCTATATTATATACTCAGAACGCTAATTAAATTTTAGCCTAATTTTGTTATTGATTCTCTGTTCTTCTGTTTGCTTTACAACTTCCTTAGCAAGGGCAATCTGTGTGAATGACTTACAAATATGAATTTCTTTGTTTTGGAAAAAACACAAGTTAATCTCCAGCTACTTCCATAGCTGTATTTTTGTACTTTCTTTCTTTTTTTTCATTTGGCTCTTGCCAGGTGATTTTTTTTAAAATTTCTTTATTGTTGAAAGTCTTACATATATCTCCTTCTTCCGCCCCCCCCCCCCCCCCCCCGCATTGCTCAGTGACTAGGCCAGCGGTTCTCAACCTGTGGGTCGCGACCCCTTTAGCGGTCGAACGACCCTTTCACAGGGGTCGTCTAAGACCATCCTGCATATCAGATATTTACATTACGATTCATAACAGTAGCAACATTACAGTTATGAAGTAGCAATGAAAATAATTTTATGGTTGGGTCACAACATGAGGAACTGTATTTAAAGGGCCAGAAGGTTGAGAACCACTGGACTAGTCTAGTGCTCTGCTCCAGTTAAAAGGATACAATACTTATTGAAATAATTAAATGAGATATTTCATGCTTTTATTTTTTAAAATGAGGCTTTTGATCTATCGGTGGAAGAATCACTGACTTCTGAAGACACAATTGATAATATTGATGAAATCCTAGAGAAGGCTGAGTCACGTGTCTCCAAAGAGCTGGAGATATCTCTGATTGTGAGTATTGATATTTATTATTGCTTCCTTTGAAGCAATATGGTTTGTTTCTCTTGCTGGTTAGAAAGTATCAAGACTGGTCTTTGCTCTTATAGGCTTGATTGAAAGAGTAACACTGTCAAGTTCTAATCCAAATACAAAGCAAAATCTCATTCTTCCCCAGGCATTTTATTTTTATTTTTAATAGGACATTAAACATTAAAAATAAATAAAATGTAATGTTTAATTCTAGGAAATCTAAGTGTGACCACTTTCTGAAGCATTTGATTCTTTAGTCCATCATACTCAATGACTGAAATAAAAGACTCTTAGAATTTGTGAAAACTTGAAATAAATCTGTGAGAGCTTTGAAAGCAGATACACACGGTTGAGTAATAGCTCAATTTCTCTATTGTGTATATTCTCTGTTGCTATATCAAGTTAAAAATTAGTGTAACTCCTCAAAAATATATATATTTTTAAATATATTTTTTATTGATTAAGATATTACAATTGTGTCCTTATCCCCACGTTACCCCCTACCGCCCCCTCCCCCCCCCCCCCGTTGTCTGTGTCCATTGGTTAGGCCTATATGCTTGCATGTAAGTCCTTTGGTTGATATTTTCCCCTTACCTCTACCCTCCCCTACCTTCCCTCCAAGGCCCGACAGTCCAATCAATGCCTCTCCGTCTCTGGATCAGTCCTTGTTCATCAGTTTATGTTGTTCATTATATTCCACAAATGAGTGAGATCATGTGGTATTTATCCTTCTCTGACTGGCTTATTTCACTTAGCATAATGCTCTCCAGTTCCATCCATGCTATGGCAAATGGTAAGAGTTAATTTTTCTTCTTCCTCTTCTTAAAGAATACTTTTCAGCATTTCATATAATGCTGGTTTGGTGGTGATGAACTCCTTTAGCTTTTTCTTATCTGTGAAGCTCTTTATCTGACCTTCTATTCTGAATGATAGCTTTGCTGGATAAAGTAATCTTGGTTGTAGGTTCTTGCTATTCATCACTTTGAATATTTCTTGCCACTCTCTTCTGGCCTGCATGGTTTCTGTTGAGAAATCAGCTGACAGTCGTATGGGTACTCCCTTGTAGGTAACTGACTGTCTTTCTCTTGCTGCTTTTAAGTTTCTCTGTTTGTCTTTTGCTCTTGGCATTTTCATTATGATGTGTCTTGGTGTGGTCCTCTTTGGATTCCTTTTGTTTGGGGTTCTCTGCACTTCCTTGTAAGTCTATTTCTTTGACCAGGTAGGGGAAGTTTTCTGTCATTATTTCTTCAAATAGGTTTTCAATATCTTGCCCTCTCTCTTCTTCTGGTACCCCTATAATTCTGATGTTGGTACGCTTGAAGTTATCCCAGAGGCTCCTTACACTATCTTCATATTTTTGGATTCTTTTTTCTTTTTTCTTTTTCGGTTGGGTATTTTTTGTTTCTTCGTATTTCAAATCTTTGACTTGATTCTTGGGAGCCTCTTGTCTGCTGTTGGATCTCTGTATATTATTCTTTATTTCAGTCAGTGTATGCTTAATTTCTAGTTGGTCTTTTTTCATATCCTCCAGGGTCTCACTAAATTTATCGGCAGTTTCCATAAAATTCTTGAAAAACCTTATAAACGTGGTTTTGAACTCTATAGCCAGTCGTTCGCTTTCCTCCATTTCTGTCATTTGTGACCTGTTTCTTTGTCTCCGCATTTTTTATGCTTCCCTGTGTTGGTAGAGTGGTTTTGTGTGCTAGGTGTCCTGTAGGGCCCAGTGGCTCAGCCTCCCCAGTTACCTGAGGTGGACACTCTTTGTGCACCCCCTTGTGGGCTTTGTGCACAGTCTTCTTGTAGTTATGCCTTGATTGTTGTAGGATCACTGGGAGGGAACTGACCTCCAGGCCAATTGGCTGTGAGAATCAGCTGTGTCTGCAGTGGGAGAACTTCTGTGCTGAAGACACCCTTCTGGGGCAAGACTTGCTTCAGTGGGGCTTTGGTGCTCACTGAGTCTGTGCCCTGAGTGTGTCCCTTATGGATCTGAGGAGTTGTAATCTGGATGGTCCCACTCTGACCACTGGGTACACTGGCTCTTAGATCTAAGGAGGTGCTAATTTAGCCTCTGCCTGAGGTTACCCAGCAGGAGCTATGAAGAGAACTGAAGATTCCCCTTCCTTTTTTGGAGTTTGGAGGTGCCCAGATGAGGCCCAGCTGTGAAGCAATGTAAGCTGCTGTGGGGCCTTGGGCCTTCTCTTGGAAGTTCTGGGTCTGTCCAGCCCAGCTGCAATTTGTTAGGTAATTTTTAGGTTGCAAAAGGCCAGGGCATTCATATGCAAAAGCCTCCGCCTCAGCCTGGGTGGGGTGGGGTCTCAGGGAACCAAAGGGCGGAGCAAGTAGCTATGGCTGATCCTCAGCCCTGCCCTAAGAGGCCCCGGGTCTCAGTGTCCTGGTAATTGCTGCAAGTACCTCTGAGGGAAAGCCGCCTTCAAGTTCTGAGTTCTGCCTGCTGCCAGACAGTCTAGTTTCTCCCCGTATGAGTCCTGGGTCCCCAGAGACTTCCTGGAACCAGAGTTCAGAGCAGTCGGGAGCTTGTGACTCCCTCCCGATTCAAAAAGACAGCCGCGTCCTCAGGTGCCAGCCTCCGTACCTCTGCACTTTACTTCTGCAGCTCCTCTGGGGTCTCAGTGTGCTTTTCTCTTTCCTTTTAGTTGCAGAATTTCCACTCAGCCAGCCTTCCTGTAGTTCTGGATGATGTCTGTTTTGTCTTTTCGTTGTATTTTTGAAGTTGTTATGGGAGGCAGCAATTTCCGGTGTTTACCTATGTCGCCATCTTGGTTTCTCCCAAAAGAATATTTTTTAATGTAAATATTGTTCACTAGGATTCTTTCCCAGTTTTTCAGCTGTTTACCAAGGTCTCATTAGTAATGTTCTTCATTTTACTTATTTCTTTTTACCGTTTGTGATTTTATTTAGATTAGTATTAAAATATATACTTAACTGTATTCTCTTTTGTCAGATAGTCATCATTTAGATGGTTTTGTTAGACTTGTCTTTAGAAATGGTTGTTAATAGATTATTTCTAAAAATAGTTTTGTGTTGAAGTTCTATATATTGTGTGTGTAGTTCCTACATTTAGCATTGTAGTATCCCTGATTTCCTTTAATTTTCCTCTACTCCAGACAGCTGTAAGAATAAATGTGTAATGGGAGTAAAATTCCCATATATACATCTTTGACATCATTCTTTTTTAAATTTTTATTGTTTTATTGCTTAAAGTATTACAAAGAGTATTACAAATGTCTCCTTTTTTTTCCCGCCCATGACAATCCTCTGGCCTCCCCTACCCCCCAGTGTCTGATGTCCATTGGTTATGCTTATATGCATGCATACAAGTCCTTCGGTTGATCACTTACCCCCCCCGCCCCCCCGGCCCCCCAACCCTCCCTGGCCTTCCTGCTGTAGTTTGACAGTCTGTTCGAGGCAGCTCTGCCTCTGTATCTATTATTGTTCATAAGTTTATAATGGTCTTTATTATCCATTAATGAGTGAGATCATGTGGTATTTTTCCTTCATTGACTGGCTTATTTCACTTAGCATAATGCTCTCCAGTTCCATCCATGCTGTTGCAAATGATAAGAGTTCCATCTTTTTTACAGCAGCATAGTATTCCATTGTGTAGATGTACCACCGTTTTCTAATCCATTCATCTGCTGATGGGCACTTAGGCTGTTTCCAGATCTTAGCTATGGTGAATTGTGCTGCTATGAACATAGGGGTGCATATATCCTTTCTGATTGGTGTTTCTGTTTTCTTGGGATATATTCCTAGAAGTGGGATCACAGGGTCAAATGGGAGTTCCATTTTTAGTTTTTTGAGGAAACTCCATACTGTCTTCCATAGTGGCTGCACTTTGACATCATTCTTTATTCTGTCTAGAAAAAGATTTGTGTTTAAGAAGTATTTTGAAATGGATATAGAAATTTGTTAAAGATATCATTTTGAAGTTTTCCATTGTTATTGAAAGTGTTAATTGTGTTGGATACTCTTTTGTCTATAATTCCATGTTTGTGATTTCATTTAGGAGCAAGGTGATGCAGACAAGGAGATCATTTTAAGTACATATAGTCAAGTACTACAGAAGATCCATTCAGAGCAAAGACTTATTGCTGCAGTACAATCCAAGTACAAGAACAGTATTGAGGTTGGATTATGCTTTATTCTATTTGTCTTCTGTGTTGCTGCTTTGTATTTTTTTAAAAAATATATATTTTTATTGACTTAAGCGAGGAAGGGAGAGGAGAGAGAGATAGAAACATCAATGATGAGAAGGCATCATTGATTGGCTGCCTCCTGCACGTTGGACCGAGCCTGCAACCCAGGCGAGTGCCCTTAACCAGAATCGAGCCTGGGGCCCTTCAGTCCGCAGGCCGATGCTCTATCCACTGAGCCAAACCAGGCAGGGCAGATGCTTTGTATTTTTAATACTAAAACTTTTCTCAGGTAGTTTAATACCCTGTGTGTAGGTAAATTATCTGTGTGTAGGTAAATTATTTGTTATTGCTAGTAAAGCACGGTCCTGCTCTAAGCAGGTATGTGATTAAATTCTCCCTGCAGCTTTGTCACCTCTCAGCTTTCGTAGAATTTAAGAGGGTTAGGGCCTTGCTCTGGATTAGGTTTTGGCTTAAGGAAATATGGCTGGTCTGATCTAGCCAGATCACTAAACTTTTTCCATATTAGCAATAAGGCTGTTACACTTTCTTATTATTTGTGTGTTCACTGGAGTAGCAACCTTCATTTAAAACTTTTCTTTTGCATTCACAACTTGGATAGCTGACGCAAGAGGCCTAGCTTCTGGCCTATGTCAGCTTTCAACGTTCTTCACTAAGCTTACTCATTTCTAGCTTTTAAGTGAGAGATGTGTGACTCTTCCTCATGGCCATTATGGGATTATTAATTGGCCCAATTTAGTTATTGTTGTGTTTCAGGAAATAGGGAGGTCCAAAGAGAAGGAGAGATATGGGGGAAGGGCTGATTGGTGGAGCAGTCACACATAGCATTTATTGGTTAAGTTTGCTATTTTATATGGGTGTGGTTTGTGGTCCCCAGAACAATTACCGTGGTAATATCAGAGATCACTAATCACAGATCACCATAACAAATATAGTAATAATGAAAAAGTTTGAAATACTGTGAGAAGTACCAAAATGTGACACAAAGACAAGGAATGAGCAAATGCTGTTGGAAAAATGGTGCTGATAGACTTGCTTGACCAGGGTTGCCACAAACCTTCAATTAGTAAAAAAACAGTACGGCAGAAATTAAAATTGAAGACAGGAGAACCAAGATGGCGGCATAGGTTAACGCCGGAGTTTGCTGCTTTGAACAACTACTTCAAAAGTGAAACCAAAAAACGGAAGGGACATCACCCAGAACCACAGGAACGCTGGCTGAGTGGAAGTCCTACAACTAGGAGGAAAGAGAAACGCATACGGACACTCAGAGGAGGCGCAGTGCTGAAGTCAAATTCTGAGGTGCGGAGTGCGCGGAGCGGGCTGGCGGCGGAGGGCGCGGTTGTTATTTTCAATCGGGAGGGAGTCGCAGACTCTGAGCACCAGATCCGGGCGAGTCTTTAGGGACCCAGACTCAAACGGGAGAAGCGGGACTATCTGGCTTCGGTCAGAGCGAGTGCAGCTTTCTCTCCGAGCTTTGCAGCGGGTGCTGGGACTCAGAGAGGCAGAGCCCCTGGGGACAGGACTGAGAGCCGCCATAACTGCTCTCTCCGGCCCACCCTGTTGATCCTGTGCAACCCGCCCCGCCCAAGCCCTGCACAGAGGCATTTGCCAGATAGCCTCAGGCAAAGGCTAGATTAGCACCTCCCTAGAGGACAGAAGTTCTCTCACTGCTGACACAGCTGATTCTCATAGCCACTTGGCCTGGAGGTCAAACCCTCCCTGGAATTAGCTACAACAATCAAGATTTATCTATAAGACTGCGAACAAAGACCACTAGGGGGTGCACCAAGGAAGCATAACAAAATGTGGAGACAAAGAAACAGGACAAAATTGTCAATGGAAGAAATAGAGTTCAGAACCACACTTTTAAGGTCTCTCAAGAACTGTTTAGAAGCTGTCGATAAACTTAATGAGATCTACATGAAAACTAATAAGACCCTCGATCTTATATTGGGGAACCAACTAGAAATTAAGCACACACGGACTGAAATAACGAATATTATACAGACGCCCGACAGCAGACCAGAGGAGCGCAAGAATCAAGTCAATGATTTGAAATGCGAGGAAGCAAAAAACATCCAACCGGAAAAGCAAAATGAAAAAAGAATCCAAAAATGCGAGGATAGTGTAAGGAGCCTCTGGGACAGCTTCAAGCGTACCAACATCAGAATTATAGGGGTGCCAGAAGATGAGAGAGAGCAAGATATTGAAAACCTATTTGAAGAAATAATGACAGAAAACTTCCCCCACCTGGTGAAAGAAATGGACTTACAGGTCCAAGAAGCGTGGAGAACCCCAAACAAAAGGAATCCAAAGAGGACCACACCAAGACACATCATAATTAAAATGCCAAGAGCAAAAGATAAAGAGAGAATCTTAAAAACAGCAAGAGAAAGAAACTCAGTTACCTACAAGGGAATACCCATACGACTGTCAGCGGATTTCTCAACAGAAACTTTGCAGGCCAGAAGGGAGTGGCAAGAAATATTCAACGTGATGAATACCAAGAACCTACAACCAAGATTACTTTATCCAGCAAAGCTATCATTCAGAATTGAAGGTCAGATAAAGAGCTTCACAGATAAGGAAAAGCTAAAGGAGTTCATCACCACCAAACCAGGATTATATGAAATGCTGAAAGGTATCCTTTAAGAAGAGGAAGAGGAAGAGGAAGAAAAAGGTAAAGATACAAATTATGAACAACAAATATGCATCTATCAACAAGTGAATCTAAGAATCAAGTGAATAAATAATCTGATGATCAGAATGAACTGTTGATTATAATAGAATCAGGGACATAGAAAGGGAATGGACTGACTATTCCTGGGGGGAAAGGGGTGTGGGAGATGTGGGAAGAGACTGGACAAAAATCGTGCACCTATGGATGAGGACAGTGGGTGGGGAGTGAGGGCGGAGGGTGGGGCGGGAACTGGGAGGAGGGGAGTTATGGGGGGGAGAAAAAAAAGGAACAAATGTAATAATCTGAACAATAAAGATTTAATTAAAAAAAATAAAATAAAATTGAAAACAGCAAAAAAAAAACACAAAAAACAGTACGGCAAAGTGCAATAAAGGAAAGCACAGTAAAATAACGTGTGCCCTTTTTTTTTTTTTTTGTATGGTGACTTGTATGTATGTGTGTATATTATGTACATTATATCATTTTGTGAACTATTTTGAAAATGTTTTCTTCATTAATGGCATAGTATGAACATTTTCCCATATGATAAGTCATTTTTCAAAAAATTTTGATCCAAGGTTATGTTTCCATTGATTTTTAGAGAGAAAGGAAGGGGGGGAAAGGGGGAGAGAGAAGGAGAAACATCAACCATTTGCCTCCTATACTCGCTCTGACTGGGGACCAAACCTGCAACCTAGGTATGTGTCCTGACCGGGAACTGAACCCGCAACATTATTTGGTGTACAGGACAACGCTCCAACTAACTGAGCCACCTGGCCAGGGCTGATATGTCATTTTGAGTGACTGAAACATCATTCCTTGTACAGATGTACATTTAACTGTTCCTCTGCATTAGACATTAAGGTTACTTCGAATTTTTTTTACCATCAATAATACTGTACATAACTTTGTACTTAATTTTTCCTTTTATGGCATATTTATTCTTTTTAAAGGAATTCTTTATTGTTTAAAGTATTACATATGAATCCTTTTTCTCCCATGACCTCTTCCCGCTCATTCCCACCCCCCCAGCACATGCCCTCATCCTGTACTTTTGTATGTCTGTTTTCTCAGATAGATTCCTAAAAATTATTAATTATTAAGTCAAAAGGAATGAACATTCTTAAAACTTGATACATATCAAGCTACTTTTGGGAAAGGTAATTTTGATTTACATCCTCATTAGATATTTCTTTTACCTTTGCTACTTTCAATACTGGAACAGATATTCTTCTAATAGAAATATGGATAATTAAGAAATCAAGTGGTAGAATTTCTTGTAGACTTTATTTTAACCTGTAAATACTAGTTGAATGTTAATACATAAGTCATAAATGGTCTGTAAGTGACTATGCTGTCTGTTTTAAAAATGTGATAATTCTTTCTCTTACTTAGTTTAAGAAGCAAATTATCGAAAGTTTAAATAAGAGCCCCAATCTGGATCACTTGCTGTCCATTAAAAAGACACTGAAAAACTTAAAAGCTCGACTGAGATGGAAATTGGTTGAAAAGAATAATTTGGAAGAAGTAAGCAAATAGTTGGTTGTCACTAAACTCTTTGTGTGCCTCATTTTACTTGGGCTCTGCTTTATAAAAGTCATGCATAAGTGTTCTCTTTAAATAGAGTAATTATTTACATTTTGTTTTATATATTTTATCTTTCCTCCTCTGTTTATGTAAATAAAATTATTACATTAATAGTGTAAACCATTTTTCCATGTCACTAAATGCTTTTTGAAAACAGTTTACATGGCTGCCTTGGTTTTTAGTAACATAAGTATTTTTGAATAATTTGAAAACTCTTTGGTTTGGACTGTTATATAATGTCTATTATAATACAAGCCTACTACATGCAAGACGATGGGTGTTCCCCAAAGGTAGAATTTTGTTATAAACTATTTTTCAGATCTTCTGTTTACTTCTTTTTAATAGCTGTACATATTGTTTCTTGGAAATATTTTAAGTTGTTTTTATATGATAATGGAACTAGAAGAATTAGGATATGCTAATCTTCATTAACTTTCTTCCTTAGGTTTAAAACTTTGTGAAATTTTGGGAATTCTTAGTTTTCCCTTGAGAATTTGATTTATGTATAAAAGAGATTTATATTATGTCTTAATCCAATTTGAATGAGCTCTGTTTCTCTTTGGAGCACTTCAGTGGAATATAACGGTTTAAGATTTTTCCAGTTTTATTGTATTCTGGGCTGTGGGGAATGGTCTCTTTTTTAGTTTAATTTTTTTAACTTTTGGAGAAATTATATCTAACTTTGAAAATGTGCCATTTAAGATGGCTTATTATCATTGGAGTCTTTCCTCTAGTAGACATGTCACACATTTACTCATTTAAAAAAACACCCAAATCTCATGTAGAAAACAATTCCAGGGCATTCAATTGTATTCTGGTTCTTATTCTTGACACTTTCTGATGGCAGTTGGTCATCTTTATTGTAGATAAATTCTTCAGCAGATTTTAAGAGGTGAGAAAAAAATCTACATAATTGACTTTGTCTTTATTTTTTATAATTCCTTTTCATAGGTTTTAGAAAATTAGTGTTAGAATATTAATTCAGCAAGTGCTATTATGTGCTAGGTACAGAAGGATATATAGAAATCAGATGGAGTGATTTGCTTAGAAGTTGTAAATAATTCTTACTAGGAAGACTTATTTTCAGTCTACTTTAACAAGCCTGTAAGGTCACTTTTTTTTCTTTCTGATTAAAGTCTGATGACCATGATGGATCTGAAATTGAGAAAATAAAACAAGAAATAACTCAGTTACGTAATAGTGTCTTTCAGGAAATTTATCGTGAGAGAGAGGAATATGTAAGTATAAAGTTTTGAATTAGTTTGTACTAGAAATTGAATTAATATATCCATTTTATGAAGTGGACTATAATAACAAGTATAGAGATTATATTGGTATAGTTATGTGTTGGCATAATGATGTTTATGTGAATTTAGATATTAATTTCTGATGACAAAATAATTTATACCATTGTACCAAATGTGGAAATTACACAAAAGTATAAAGAAGAAAAAACATCACCGTAATTTTCCTACTTGTGGTAATAATAGTGATCATTGTTAATTTTTGATGTTAACTTTCCTTTCATCTTTTTTTGCTTATTTTTACAAGAATCGAGATGATAGCATAAACACAATTTGCACACTGCTTATATTCTTAACAGAAAGCCTGAAGATTTTTTTCTTTATTAAAATTCATATGAACATCGTTTTGGTATAATACTGCAATGACAGCATTAATAGGGCAGCATAAATTAGTTGAAGAATATAACAAAATAAAACTACCTGGTTTTGGGGTGGAGGAGATGTTGCATCTTTAAGTCTCTAATCTACCACTAATTTTTGTGAGAGTCAATCAGCGTATTTTCTCTTTAAAATGCAAAGAGTATTGTATTTTATGTATTAGGAATGTTATGTGAACTAAGTTAACATTGCTTTGAAAAATAAAAACATTGTGAAATAATAGACATTTTAAGATTATATTTCATTTAGCAAACTCACATGACTGTGTACTTTAGTAGTCACCTGGAATAAAATAGCTATCTCCCAGCGACTTGATAAGTGTCTAGAAGTTTCACTTAATGAACATGTGATAAATAACTTTTCTAAGAATCCTCAATTTTCACATTTGCTTTAAAGTGGCTTTTGTAGAGCTACATATTTTTTTAAATATATTTTATTGATTTTTTACAGAGGAAGGGAGAGGGACAGAGAGTTAGAAACATCGATGAGAGAGAGACATCAATCAGCTGCCTCCTGCACACTCCCTACTGGGGATGTGCCCGCAACCAAGAATCAAACTTGGGACCCTTGAGTCTGCAGGCTGACGCTCTATCCACTGAGCCAAACCAGTTAGGGCTACATACTTTTTTCAAGGCTTTTTATGTGTGTTTCCTCCTAAATGACATAGCTATTATTTTAAACATATTACTGTGTTATTTTTTTTGAGAAATAATGACAATTTCATAAATCAAATTGGTGTATTATCATACTTTTTCATTTTAACTTGGAAGTGAGTGCAGAGCTTGACCTTAGGCAAGGTTCTGTGTCTGTAATTGTATACCAAACCTAAAATTGGTAATTAAGTTTTTCTTCTCTTAGTAAAGATGGTATTTTAGATCTAAGATGATTCTTGGCTTTCATTTGCTATTTTTTTAAAATTGTTTTATTGCTTGAAGTATTACAAAGTGTATTATATATGTCTCCTTTTTTTTTTCTCACCTTGACCCTCCCCTAGCCTCCCATGCCCCCCAGTGTCTTGTGTCCATTGGTTATGCTCCTATGCATGCATACAAGTCCTTCGGTTGATCTTTTACCACCACCCCCCACCCCCCAACCCTCCCTGGCCTTCCCGCTGTAGTTTGACAGTCTGTTCAATGCTGCTCTGCCTCTGTAACTATTTTTGCTCATCAGTTTATAATGGTCTTAATTATCCATAAATGAGTGAGATCATGTGGTATTTTTCCTTCATTGACTGGCTTATTTCACTTAGCATAATGCTCTCCAGTTTCATCTATGCTGTCGCAAATGGTAAGAATTTCTTCTTTTTTACAACAGCATAGTATTCCATCGTGTAGCTGTACCACAGTTTTCTAATCTATTCATCTACTGTTGGGCGCTTAGGCTGTTTCCAGATCTTAGCTATGGTGAATTGTGCTGCTATGAACATAGGGGTGCATGTATCCTTTGTGATTGGTGTTTCTGATTTCTTGGGATATATTCCTAGAAGTGGGATCACTGGGTCAAATGGGAGTTCCATTTTTAGTTTTTTGAGGAAACTCCATACTGTCTTCCATAGTGGCTGCACCAGTCTGCATTCCCACCAGCAGTGCAGGAGGGTTCCTTTTTCTCCACATCCTCTCCAGCACTTATCGTTTGTTGATTTGTTGATGATAGCCATTCTGTCAGGTGTGAGATGGTACCTCGTTGTTTTGATTTGCATTTCTTGGATGAATAGTGACTTTGAGCATGTTTTCATATGTCTCTTGGATTTCTGAGTGTCCTCTTTTGAAAAGTGTCTATTTAGGTCCTTTGCCCATTTTTTGATTGGATTGTTTATCTTCCTTTTGTTAAGTTGTATGAGTTCCCTATAAATGTTGGAGATTAAACCCTTATCGGTGATAACATTGGGAAATATGTTCTCCCATGCAGTGGGCATTCTTGTTGTTTTGTTGATGGTTTCTTTTGCTGTGCAGAAGCTTTTTATTTTGATGTAGTCTCATTTGTTTATTTTCTCTTTAGTTTCCAATGCCCTAGGAGCTGTATCAGTGAAGAAATTGTTTCGGCATATGTCTGAGATTTTGTTGCCTTTGGATTCTTCTAGTATTTTTATGGTTTCCCGTCTTACATTTAAGTCCTTTATCCATTTTGAGTTTATTTTTGTGTATGGCGTAAGTTGGTGGTCTAGTTTCATTTTCTTGCATGTATCTGTCCAATTTTCTCAACACCATTTATTGAAGAGACTGTCTTGACTCCATTGTACGTTCTTGCCTCCTTTGTCAAATATTAATTGAGCATATTGGTTCAGGTCAATTTCTGGGCTCTCTATTCTATTCCATTGATCTATATGTCTGTTCTTGTGCCAGTACCAGGCAGTTTTGAGAACAGTGGCTTTGTAATACAGCTTGATATCTGGTATTGAGATTTCACCTACTTTGTTCTTCTTTCTCATGATTGCTGCAGCTATTCGGGGTCTTTTTTTATTCCAGATGAATTTCTGGAGAGTTCGTTCTAGATCTGTGAAATATGCCGTTGGTATTTGAATGGGAGGTGCGTTGAATTTATAGATTGCTTTGGGTAGTATGGACATTTTAATGATGTTGATTCTACCAATCCATGAACATGGTATGTTCTTCTATCTGTTTATGTCTTACTCTTTCTCTTTTTTCAACGTCCTGTAGTTTTCTGAATAGAGGTCTTTTACCTCTTTAGTTAAGTTTATTCCTAGGTACCTTAATTTTTTTGTTGCGATGGTAAATGGGATTGCTTTTTTAGTCTCTGTTTCTGTAAGTTCACTATTGGTGTATAGAAATGCCATAGATTTCTTGGCATTAATTTTGTTTCCTGCTACATTGCCAAATTCATGTATTAAGACTAATAGTTTTTTGATGGAGTCTTTAGGGTTTTTTATGTATAATATCATGTCATCTGCGAATAAGGCCAGTTTCACTTCCTCTTTTCCAATTTGGATGCCTTTTATTTCTTCTTCTTGTCTAATTGCAATGGCTAATACTTCCAGTACTATGTTGAACAGGAGTGGTCGAACAGGAGTGGTGAGAGTGGGCATCCCTGTCTTGTTCCTGTTCTTAGAGGAAATGGTTTTAATTTTTGTCCATTGAGTATGATGTTGGCTGTGGGTTTGTCATATATGGCTTTTATTATGTTGAGGTATGATCCTTCTATTCCCACCTTGCTGAGAGTTTTTATCAGAAATGGGTGTTGGATTTTGTCAAATGCTTTTTCTGCATCAATTGATTTGACTATGTGGTTTTTTTTCTTTCAATTTGTTTATGTGATATGTCATGTTTATTGATTTGCGGATATTGTACCATCCTTGTATCCCTGGGATAAACCCTACTTGGTCATGGTGTATGATCTTTCTGATGTACTGCTGGATCTGATTTGCTAAGATTTCGTTGAGGATTTTGGCATCTATGTTCATGAGGGATATTGGCCTGTAATTCTCTTTCATTGTGTTGTCTTTTCCTGGTTTTGGTATTAGGGTGATGCTGGCTTCATAGAATGAGCTTGGAAGTGTTCCTTCCTCTTGAATTTTTTGTAGTAGTCTGAGGAGGATAGGTTTTAGTTCTTCCTTGAATGTTTGGTAAAACTCTCCTGTGAAGCTGTCTGGCCCTGGGCTTTTGTTTTCTGGAAGCTTTTTGATGACTGCTTCAATTTCTTCCATAGTTATTGGCCTATTGAGATTTTTAGATTCTTCCTGATTGAGATTTGGAATGTTGTATTTTTCTAGGAATATGTCCATTTCCTCCAGGTTGTCTAGTTTGTTGGAGTAGAGTTGTCCATAGTATTTTTTAACAATCACTTGTATTGCTGTGGGGTCTGCTGTTATTTTGCCTCTGTCATTTCTGATTTTGTTTATTTGGGTCCTCTCACTTTGCTTCTTGGTGAGCCTGGCTAGAGGTTCATCAATCTTATTTTTCTTTTCAAAGAACCAGCTCTTGGTTTTGTTGATTTTATGTATTGTTTTTTTGGTCTCTATGTCATTTATTTCTCCTCTGATCTTTATTATCTCCTTCCTTCTTCTCACTCTGGGCTTTTCTTGTTGCTCTCTTTCTAATTCCTTGAGATGTAGAGTTAGATGATTTACTACCATTTTTTCTTGTTTTTTGAGATGGCCTGTAGAGCTATAAACTTCCCTCTCAGGACTGCTTTCATTGTGTCCCATAGGTTTTGGATTGTTGTGTTTTCATTGTCATTAGTTTCCAGGATGTTTTTAATTTCTTCTTTGATTTCATTGGTAACCCAATCAATCAACACTAATAAAAGAGAAAAATGGTAATTGGCGTACGAGCTACCCTTTTCATTGGCTAATCAGGGCTATATGCAAATTAACTGCCAACTGAGATGGCAGTTAACTGCCAACAAGATGGCGGTTAATTTGCATATGTAGGCACAATGCAGGGAGGCGAAAGGGAAAGCAGGAAGAAGCCCCCTGCCACTGACAGTGATTGGAAACCCAGGGGGGAGCTAAGAGCTGGGGGGCAGGGCAAAGGCGGCCCTGGGGCCGCCTTTGCCCTGCCCCCCAGCCATGATCGGAGAATCAGGTGCCTTTTTCGCCCTGGCCAGTGATAGCAGGAAGTAGGGGTGGAGCCAGTGATGGGAGCTGGGCACGGTCGAAGCTGGCAGTCCCAGGAGCTAGGGGTCCCTTGCCTGGGCCTAAAGCGAAGCCCACGATCGTGGGGCCGCTGCAGCTGCGGGTCCCCGCTGCCCGGGCCGAATGCCGAGGCCAGAGGCATCAGGCCTGGGCAAGGGGCCGATCCTGCGATTGGAGGGTGATGGGGGTCAACGCCTGAGGGCTCCCAGTATGTGAGAGGGGGCAGGCTGGGCTGAGGGACACTCCCCCCCCACACACACCCAGTGCATGGGGATCAGCGGAGCCGCGAGGCCTCCCGGCACCGGCATCAGTGTGACAGGGGGCAGTGCCCAAACCCCCTGAACCCCCTGATCGCCCTGCGGCTCTGTGTGCGACAGGGGGCGGGGCCACAACCTCCCTATCCGCCCTGCTCTGTTCGGGACAGGGGAAGGCGCCCCAACCCCCTGATCAGCCCTGCTCTGTGCCTGATAGGGGGGAGCTCCCTAACCCCCTGATCGCTCTGCGGCTCTGTGTGTGACAGGGTGTGGTGCCCCAACCCCCTCCCCCCCCACCCCCCCCAACGGGTCCTGCTCTGTGTGTGACGGGGTAGAGCCATAACCTCCCCTTCGGCCCTGCCCTGAGTGTGAGAGTGGCGGCGCCCCAACCCCTCTGATGGGCTCTGCTCTGTGAGTGACAGGGGCCAGCGCCCCAACCCCCTGATTGGCCCTGCTCTGTGCGTGACAGGGGGTTGCGCCGCAACCTCCCCATCGACCCTGCCTTGAGTGTGACAGGGGGCGGTGCCCCAACCCCCCAATCGGCCCTACCCTGAGCGTGACTGAGGGTGGCATCGCAACCTCCTGATCCTCCCTGCTCTGTGCATGACAGGGGGCGGTGCCCCAACTCCCCAAATGGCCCTGCTCTGAGCCCGACCAGGGGCTGCACCTAGGGATTGGGCCTGCCCTCTGCCACCCGGCAGCAGGTCTAAGCCAGCAGGTCGTTATCTCCCGAGGGGTCCCAGACTGGGAGAGGGCACAGGCCGGGCTGAGGGACGCCCCCCTCCCTCCCCGAGTGCACAAATTTTTGTGCACCGGGCCTCTAGTATTTAATAACATGCTATTCAGCTTCCAAGTGTTTGAGTATTTTGGGTTGTTTCTTTGTAGTTTATTTCTAATATTATGCCATTGTGATCTGAGAAGATGCTTGGTATGATTTCAATCTTCTTGATTTTGGGGAGACTTTGCTTGTGACCCAATATGTGGTATATTTTTGAAAATGTCCCATGTGCACTTGAGAAGAACGTATATTTCGTGGCTTTGGGGTGATTTGTTCTGAAGATGTCAATTAAGTCCATCTGATCTAGTGAGTCATTTAGGATTGCTGTTTCTTTGCTGATTTTTTGTCTAGAGGATTTATCCAGTGATGTCAGTGGTGTATTAAAGTCCCCTACTATGATTGTATTGTTGTCGATCTCTCCCTTGATATCTTCCAGGAGTTTTTTTATGAATTTGGGTGCTCCTGCCTTGGGTGCATATAAGTTTATCAGGGTTATATCTTCTTGTTGTATCGATCCCTTTAGTATTATGAAGTGGCCTTCCTTATCTCTTGTTATGGCCTTCACTTTGAGGTCTATTTTGTCTGATATAAGTATTGCTACCCCAGCTTTTTTTTCATTTCCATTTGCCTGAAAGATATTTTTCAATCTCTTCACTTTCAGTCTGTGTGAGTCCCTTATTTTGAGGTGGGTCTCTTATAGACAGCAAATACATGGGTCATGTTGTTTTATCCATTCAGCCACTTGATGTCTTTTGATTGGAGCATTTAGTCCATTTATGTTTAAAGTTATTATTGAAAGGTACTTGTTTGTAGCTATTTCTATTTTTTGTGCCAGTTTTCTTTCTGAGCTTTTTATTCCTTCTTTTTGTACCAGTCTCTTTAGCATTTCTTGCATTGCTGGCTTGGTGGTGATAAACTCCCTTAACCTTTTTTTGTCTGTGAAGCTTCTTATTTCCCCTTCAATTTTGAATGATAGCCTTGCTGGATAGAGTATTCTTGGATTCAGTCCTTTGCTTTGCATCACTTTGTAAATTTCCATCCATTCTTTTTTGGCCTGATGTGTTTTTGCTGAAAGTCATTTGATAATCTAATGGGAGATCCCTGTGTGTAACTTTCCGTCTCTCTCTTGCAGCCTTTAAGATTCTCTCTTTGTCCTGAACATTTGCCATGGTAATTATGATGTGTCTTGGCGTGGGTCTTTTCGGGTTCATCTTGTTTGGAATTCTCTGTGCTTGTGTGACTTTTTTTCTTCCCCACCTCAGGGAAGTTTTCTAATATTGTTTCTTCCAATAGGTTTTCTAACCCTTGTTCCTCTTTCTGTTGTTTTGGCACCTCTATTATTCGTATGTTGTTTCATTTCATGTTGTCCCATAGCTCCCTTAGATTCTCCTCCTGTTTTTTAATTTTTTTCTCCAATTGCAGTTCAGTTTGGGTGTGTTTTGTTTCCTTGTTTTCTAATTCACTAATTCGGTCCTCCACTTCTCCTAGTCTACTGTTGAAACTTTCAATGGTGTTTTTTATTGCAGCTATATCACTCTTCATTTCTTCTTGGTTATTACATAAGTTATTGATTTTTTCATCCATTTCTTTTTGAATCTTACATAAGTTGTTGATTTTTTCATCTGTTTCTTCTTGATTCTTGCATAAATTGTTGATTTTTTCCTCCGTCTGGTTTATGCACTTTAGGACCCTTAACACATTGTTTGCGGGTAGTTTTTATCGTGCGCTAACAGGTGGCACGGGCCATTTTTGCAGTTGACTAGATTGATTACAGTTATACCTGGAAGTACATACATAATTCACCATTGTATGTGTTAGAGACCCAAATTTTGTCCTTTGGAATTCGTATATCTGCATGTTAGCATCTCTTTAGAGCAATAAAAAAGTATAAAAATAAACGTATTTATACGTTACCCGCATTCTACCGCTAGTCTATAAAAAACGTATTAATACGTGTCCTGCGCTTTACTACCAGTCAACGTAAAACGTATAAATACGTTTCCCGCATACAATGTGTTAATCTGAATTCTTTTTCTGACATGTTGCATGCCTCTGTTTCACTTAGCTGCTTTTCTGGCGAGTCCCCCTCTTCTTTTCTTTGGAGTTTCTTTGTCTACCCATGTTTGATGTCACCGACAGATCTAGATGTTGAGTCGTTTAGGGGCTGCTCCTTGGGTGGCTGTGGCTCCTTGGGCTGCGTTTGCTCCTCGGATGGTTGTGGTAGCAGTTGCTCCTCAGTTGGCAGCAGCTCCTCTGGTGGGTGCTGTTCACAGCCGTGGTGGCTCCTCTGGCTGGTGGGGGGAGGCTTCTCACACAGCTGCTGTTCCTCAGATAGAGGATGTGCTGATCAAGAGGCTGCTGTTCTTTGGATGGAGGCTGGCTGCATGCTGCTGTTGTTCCTCTGATGTGGTGGACTGCTTGTGGGGCTACTGCTCCTTGGACTTGGACAGGTTGATTGCAAGTCTGCTGCTCCTCGGATGTGGGTGGGCTGCTTCCACAGCGGCTGCTCTTTGGAAGGGAGTGAGCTGCACGTGTCTCTGCTCCTCCTCTCCAGGTGTCTGGTTATGTGGCTTGCTCTCTAGCACTTTAGCCAGACAGGATAAAATTCACCTTAACAAGACATGACTCAAGGGGAACAAAGCATGAATGTACTCACGACACCGATAACCCCAATATAAGTGACCACCTGAGAAAAGAGAATTAGGGGAGAGAAAAGACAGTACAAATGATATCTAAGAGAGAGAGAGAAAAAAGAAGAAAAAAAAAGATAGGAGAGAAAAGGAAAAGGAGAATATATACACACACGCACACACACACATATATACATACACACACACACACACACACACACACACATATGGAGAAAACTCCACAGAACCAATAGATAAACCAAACAAATACAAACACCAAACACCCAGTAAAGAGGGTGGGGGCAGAATCTGTAGAGGCTGAGCTGATATACAGGAAATAAGGTTAAGAATTGGATCTGCTATTTTTTTTTTTGTAGTAGAAGGCAAAATCAGTGATTATGTATCTTAGGTCATACATATATCTTGTTAGATATATAATAAGGGAAATACTGGTATATTATTTGCTGGGGTCCAACCCCAGCAGGTCCAGGGGTCCCCAAAGGTGTGGACGGAGTCGGCGAAGAAGGAATGACACGGAGACAGCGTTCAGTTGATCAGCAGCCTAGCCAAGATCTCTAGCCAGGATCTCCAGCCAGGTTCTGTAGCCATGTTCCCTCGCTAGGTTCTCCAGCCAGGTTCTGTCCAGGTTCTCCAGCCAGGTTCAGTCACCAGGTTCTAGTCAGGTTCTCTTGCCTTGTTCTATCCAGGTTCTGTAGCCAGGTTCTGTCTCTAGGTTCTTAAGCCAGGTTCTGTTGCTAGGTTCTGTCTCTAGGTTCTGTGGCCAGTTTCTGTCCAGGATCTTTTGCCATGTTCTCTCCAGCGAAGTTCTTCTGTCTCTAGGTTCTGTATAGGTTCTGTGTCTTGGGTCTGTGTCTAGGTTCTGTGTCCTGTTGTCTTGTTACATCTGCATTTATACCAGTTGATTCCAATCCTATCAATCTCTATTCCAAAGGTTAGGGCGTTTCTTATCTCCATTCCAAGGAGTAAAGATTATGTAGCTTAAGCATTATTGTTCGTAGTTAAAGTGATTAATTACCCGCCTGGCACTTAGTTAAGGGGTTTTATTCCCTCCCTAACTTCAGGGGAAAATCCCTACCTGGGGAAACAACCTTTCTCAGAGAGGTGACCTTGGTTAAAACACATAGTGCCAAGAAGGTGAGCAAACATATTAAGAACAGTATGCCATATATGTCAGGTCCCTTGAAACAGCAAGCATGGACCGGCTCCCGGCAATTATTTTTCCCCAAAAGCCAACATGCCACAATTGAATATATATCTATATTTTTTAAACTTAGGAGAAGCTGAATAACTTGGTACAGAAATGGTTCCCTGAGCTACCTCTGCTTCATCCTGAAATAGGATTACTTAAGTATATGGTAAGCTTTGTTTCCCTTGAGAATTACTACTCTGAAGACAGTGTTGAAACTAATGATGTTAAAATTGTGTGTCATTGTTAAATTTATAATATCCATACTATAAAAATGTTTCTGATGAGTAGTTTCTGGGTATTATGAGAACTTTTTCTCAAAACTGGCTTTAATACTGGCACAGTGCATTCTAGGTGTCTTATTTTTTTAAATGATAGCAGTTTTAGCTGCTGGCCCAAGAGTTAGAATAAAAGCAAGACACTTATAGTCATGAGAAATTTATGCCAAATCTATCTTTTAAGTTAAAGTAGACTGGAGAAAATTGTAGAGATGTTGGTTAAGTTAGAGATGTTGATGTGGGTATAGTTTTCTAGGCTGATAGGATTCAAAGCCTGGAAAATCAGGGTACTAGACAGAAGGGCAGTGTGGAGCAGGATGGTAGACTGGCTCTTGAGGCAGAATTTGTTAACTCTGTGTTTTATTTTGCCTGGTAGTGATGGGGGGGCTAGATACGATAGTTATTCTTTTTTTAAAAAATATGTTTTTATTGATTTCAGAGAGGAAGGGAGAGGGGAAAGAGAGAGAGAAATACCAGTGATGAGAGAGAAACACTGATTGGTTGCCTCCTGCACAACCCCCACTGGGGGTTGAACCCGCAACCCAGGCATGTGCCCCTGACTGGAATTGAACCCAGGACTGCAAGCCAATGCTCCATCCATTGAGCCAAATTAGCTAGGGCACGATATTTATTCTTAAAGATTGACATTAAGTCCATGATAATAGCTCAAATATGGGGCACAAAGGGGTATTCACATATTTGTGAACTCATAAACGTGAAGACTAAAGTTTCTTAAATTGTTAAAGAAACTACTGTAAAATCTTTGCAGATGAAACTTTAAAATAAAGTGGGGTTTTCCATGCAATTATTTAACTATAGCTTAGAGACTATCTCATGCAGAATGGGTGAGTGAATATGTGGTGCCATGTAGGACTTGAAAATTAATTAAAAAGTATGCTAACCTATTTTATTGTGGAAGAATATAAAAGGCTTGAATCAGGGATTATGGACTTCTTTAATGGTTTTAAGAAGTTTAACTGAGATGCATACTTAGGAAACCTCTGTGGATTGATTATAGGTTGTGAGTATTGACAACATTTAAGAAAAACCCAAAGCAGTTTTACAGTCCTTGTTACTAAAATTGTACAACAATGAAACTTGCTTAGCCTGTGTTGTTGATATTCAAGTTTAGTGAAAAACATTATTTCTTTTTAAAAGTAGCAGAAATAATTTAGTAGAATGAAAATATTTGAAAATCATTTTCATTCTTGAGAATACCACTTCAAACAGATGCAGAGTTACTAGAATTACTTCATAGTAGTCATCATTTTTAGGCTTCTCATTCCCGTTTTACAACATTTTTATTGTCACTTTAATATTTTTAGGAAACACAAGAAGTTTTACAAGTAAACATCAGGGTTCCTTGGAAGCATGTCTGGTTTATTCCAGTCTTTTCAGACTCTGTTCTATAACTGTAGTAGCAATTAAATTGATGATGATAATACTTTGGGTTGTGGTTCAAGAGCCAGGAACTAGGAAAAAAATATGAAACTTTAAATATTTTTATTTCCTTGGGTTCTCCAGTAGGGTTAATGATGTCCACTTCAGCTAATAGTATGTAACTATGTTGATGACTTAGGTGTTGGGATTGTTTGGATTATTACTTTAACAAAAACTTGTGCCTAGAACTCTGGTGGTCTTCTTACCATGAGCTTGGAACGGGATCTTCTTGATGCTGAGCCCATGAAAGAACTGAGCAGCAAGCGTCCTTTGTTATGTTCTGAGGTTAATGGGCAGATAATTCTTTTAAAGGTAAGTTTAAGTTCTTCTGACTTATGGGAGATTCAGAAATGTAATGGGCTGTGGTGTTACTTTTTAGGAAAGTAAAAACGCACTGTTTGTTTTCTAAATTTTATTAGTTGACCAGTTTGATGACTATGCTTCTGGTTTGATAACCAGAACTAATGTTGAATTTAAAGCTTCCCTAAGTAATATATGTTTCTTAATAGGATACACTTGCTTTCCTTTTTCAAGTGAATTTTACATTCTATCCAGTAGCTTTAAAAATTTTTTGTTTTTCTTATACTTATCTTTGAAATGAGTTATTATAAAATTTTACCTGTTTTGCTAACTCAGTCTTCTATTCTTTGATTTCTTCTCTTCATTGATCTGGGAAACTGTTATCATGATAATAGGATATTTAATTTGGCCTTAGTGGCTATGCATTGTGGATGTATATTAAGTCACAAGTAGAATTTTTCTTTACTTTCTAAATTATAGCATTCAAAGCAGATAAAAAGGTACTTAAAAAGTTTAAAAATAAAATTAGATGTAATTTAACTTATGTAAAAATCATGATGTTGAAGTTGGAATAATGTATCATTAGAGTGGGATTTTTAATCTTGTAATTACCAGTGTCTCTCTTTTTGGTACAAGGGCTACTCTGTGGATGTTGATACAGAAGCCAGGGTGGTTCAGAGAACAGCTGCCTATCACAGAGCTTGGAGAGAAGCTAAGGAAGAGTCTGGGTTGCTACCATTGATATTCCTATTTCTGTGTAAGGTAAAGTTCTTATACTAATCTCGCAGAAAATGTTGCATTTAAAAAAAGTTTTAGCTTCCAATTTTAGTGAGGCAATTATTCATTCCTTTTAAAATAAAGGTATCTTGTACAATCAATATATACTAAAAATATATTGAAGAATTTTTTACTTTGAGTCTTATTTTCTCTTTTGCTTCTTAGTCCGATCCTATGGCTTATCTGATGGTCCCCTACTATCCTAGGGCAAACTTGAATGCTATTCAAGCCAGTATGCCTCTAACTTCTGAGGTAAGTAAAAAAAAAAAAAAAATCTTTTTCCATGGATGTATTGAATGAGAAAATAACAGCTAATGTGTGTTGAGGGCATACTACTTGCTTTACACTATGTAAAATTTTTACTCATATTACTGTATTTGTCACATCTACCCTGTGATATGAGTTATCCCATTAAATACAGATGAAAAAATGTGAGGCTCACAGAGATTAAATGACTTGCACAGGGTCCCTTACCCAGTGGTAAAGGGCTCATGCTTAAAACTTAAGCTGTACTGTAAATTGCATAGTATATATAGCACTTGGTATTAGAAGTGTTTGAGTGACAACTTTAATTTCTGTCATAAATTCGAGTTAGTAATACCAATAAAGGACATCTTGATTTTTCCTGTCTGGTAACACTATTTCAGTCTCTTTTTCTCCCCCAGATGCCTTATATAGTCATTATTTGTAATCTAAGTCTTTTTAGAGACTGAAGTCTTTAAGTCATGTATAGACGATGTCACCAGTTACATAATCAAAGCTTCTGTCTTTAGTTCTTTCTCTATGTTGTATTCTTATTAAAGATTCATTTGGAGGAAGCTTTACTCATTTCTGGAATAGTCTTTTAGTTACGTATTAAAATGATTTGCCTACTTCCTGACTTCTTTTGTGTGTACTTATGTATAGGAAGCTTTAAAGGTCATGAAAGGTGTTGCCCAAGGCCTGCATACATTGCACAAGGCTGACATAATTCATGGATCACTTCATCAGAACAATGTATTTGCTTTAAACCGTGAACAAGGAATTGTTGGAGATTTTGACTTCACCAAATCTGTGGTAAAATATCATGATTTTACAAATAGGTCCTAGACTTCATTTAATATTATTAGGCAGTATTTCAACACTTTTACATGATATAATTTATTGTAAGATCCTTGCCTTTAGTTTAAGTTGTGTCATGTAGTATAAGCAATTTGCTGTTATCAGCTAGATGCCAGAACAGAGTTTCTAAATTTGTGCATTACATTTTGTAACTATCAGTCTTAAGAGCAAGCTGACATTGTAGTCAGTGGCATTGACAACACTAAATATATTGTATCATCATCAAGATACATTTAATTGCTAGAAAATAAACAGGGAAAGCTAGGTGGCTATTTTCTGCCTCTCCTATTAATATCCTTCCTCCTAATATATTTTATATATATACTAGGGGCCCGGTGCACGAAATTCGTGCACTGGGTGTGTGTGTGGGGGGGAGTGTCCCTCAGCCCAGCCTGCCCCCTCTCACATACTGGGAGCCCTCAGGCGTTGACCCCCATCACCCTCCAATCGCAGGATTGGCCCCTTGCCCAGGCCTGACGCCTCTGGCCTAGGCGTCTGGCCGGGGCAGCGGGGACCTGCAGTGGCAGCGGGGGGGGGGGGGGGGGTGCTGCGATCGTGCGGGCTCCGCCCCTGTCCCTGCAGGACGCCTCTGGCTGAGGCGTCCAGCCCGGGCAGCGGGGACCCGCAGCTGCAGCGGCCCCACGATCGTGGGCTTCGCTTTAGGCCCAGGCAAGGGACCCCTAGCTCCCGGAACTGCCAGCTTCGACCGTGCCCAGCTCCCATCGCTGGCTCCACCCCTACTTCCTGCTATCACTGGCCAGGGCGGAAAAGGCACCTGATTCTTTGATTATGGCTGGGGGGCAGGGCAAAGGCGGCCCCAGGGCCGCCTTTGCCCTGCCCCCCAGCTCTTAGCTCCCCCCTGGGTTTCCAATCACTGTCAGTGGCAGGGGGCTTCTTCCTGCTTTCCCTTTCGCCTCCCTGCATTGTGCCTACATATGCAAATTAACCACCATCTTGTTGGCAGTTAACTGCCAATCTTAGTTGGCAGTTAATTTGCATATAGCCCTGATTAGCCAATGAAAAGGGTAGCTCGTACGCCAATTACCATTTTTCTCTTTTATTAGTGTTGATATGCTATTTTAAAATTAATGGGCATTTTTTATTTTTATTTTTTTAAATATATATTTTATTGATTTTTTACAGAGAGGAAGGGAGAGGGATAGAGAGTTAGAAACATCGATGAGAGAGAAACATCGATCAGCTGCCTCCTGCACATCTCCTACTGGGGATATGCCTGCAACCCAGGTACATGCCCTTGGCCGGAATCGAACCTGGGACCTTTCAGTCCACAGGCCGACGCTCTATCCACTGAGCCAAACCGGTTTCGGCAAATGGGCATTTTTTAGAAACTTGGGAACCAAAGATGAAGATAGGAGGAGGAGAAGAGATAATTAACAGTAATTTGTGCTAGGTGATTACTAATTATTTTTAGCTTTCCCATGACTCTGTAAGGTAGATATTATTTCCATTTTATAAGTTAATTTAGGCTCAAAGAATTAGTTAAAGCCCAAGGTCACACAGCAAATAAATGGAGAGGAGAATTGCAGCCAAGGTCTGTCTAAATCCAGGTTTCACGTTCTTTTTTTTAAAAAAGATACATTTTTTATTGATTTCAGAGAGGAAGGGGGGCGGGGGAGAGAGAGAGAGAGAGAGAGAGAGAGAGAGAGAGAGAGAGAAAGAGAAAGAAACACATCACTGATGAAAGAGAATCATTGATCAGCTGCCTCCTGCATGCTCCACGCTGGAGATTGAGCCTGCAACCCAGCATGATCCCTGACCACTAATTGAACCTTGACCTCCTGGTTCATAGGTCGGCACTCAACCACTGAGCCACAGAGTGGTTCAGTCAACTAGATATCTTTTGTTCTTGTTACTAGATATCTTTTGACACATCATAAATGGTATACTTAGAAAATGGTCAGTAAAAAAGGAAAGTACTTTGTAGACTTTCAGTTTTTTTAAAAGTTACCTAGAATATTTTAGAATTAGAAAATAGCACGTCTTCTTTATACCCTTATAACATTTATTTTAAAAATGTACCAAATGTTTAAATAAGTAGTGGTTCTTAGTTTTAAATCTACTTGAGTCTACAGTGTGAAATGTAACTGAAGTCTCACTGTTAATTTTATGACATTGATTTTAGGAGCAGTTTATAATAGCAGAAATTAGGTAAAAATACTTGATAACAGAAGAGAATGAAGTATTACAAATTAGTTTTTGTTGTTGTTGAATAGCTGTAGAGTACTTCACAGAGAGCCACCTCAACTGTGTTGCCTCTAAGATATTTAACCTGCTGTTTTCCTAGAGTCAGCGAGCCTCAGTGAACATGATGGTTGGTGACTTGAGTTTGATAGCACCTGAAGTGAAAATGGGAAAACCTGCTTCTCCAAGTTCTGACTTATATGCATATGGCTGCATTTTATTGTGGGTATGTTATTTTTTATTGAAATAGGTCATTCATTTGTGTGTGTGTGTGTGTGTGTGTGTGTGTGTGTGTATTTCAGTATATAAAGTGATGATTTTGTAGGGATTTTCCTCAACACAAAAAGCAGTGATAGATTTTTAGTAGAAAGTTGTTTGTTTTCCTTTTTAAAAAGTTTTATGACAAACTGTTGACATACTTTCTATCACTGATTATGTACTTTCTACAAATTGGCTTGCTATATATTTACATATCACACTGTTGTCTTAGTTTTATTAAAGTCAAGATTAACAGTGAAAGTGATTTTGTCCTATATTATCTGGAAGCAATTTATCCATATGTGGAAAATAAATGCTGAGTGAACCTTGAGTAAATATTCCTGATTTCAGTGTAAATCAGATAGTGATTTTTTTATTCAGGGTTTAAAACCATTCTTCCTGTGAATTATGAGGGGTTAAGTATTAATCAGGGAAGGATATCTGTTCTCACTTCTGCTTACCATTGTACTAGAGGTTCTAACCCAGGGTTCTGCAAAAGGCTAGATGATAAGTATTTAAGATCTCTGTAGTATGAAAGCAGTCATAGACAGTAAGTAAACGAATGAGTGTTATGGACATTGAAATTGGAATTTCTTATAATTTTAATATGTCAAGAAATAGTATTTTTTGATTTTATTTTAAACATTAAAAAATGGCTTCCAGCCCTAACCGGTTTGGGTCAGTGGATAGAGGGTCAGCCTGCAGACTCAAGGGTCCCAGGTTCAATTCCGGTCAAGGGCATGTACCTTGGTTGTGGGCACATCCCCAGTAGGGAGTGTGCAGGAGGCAGCTGATCGATGTTTCTCTCTCATTGATGTTTCTAACTCTCTATCCCTCTCCCCTCCTCTCTGTAAAAAATCAATAATATATATATATATATTTTAAAAAAAGAAATATCCTGTTGTTAAAAATAAATGGCTTCCAGGCTGTAAAAAAATAAGCAGTGGAATAGATTTGGCATGCAGGCCATAATTTGCTGATCCTGGTCTAGCCAGTG
Source organism: Myotis daubentonii (assembly GCF_963259705.1). Classification (NCBI taxonomy): domain Eukaryota; kingdom Metazoa; phylum Chordata; class Mammalia; order Chiroptera; family Vespertilionidae; genus Myotis; species Myotis daubentonii. The sequence continues at coordinate 62,369,485 of NC_081849.1, forward strand.
TAATAAGGCAACAAAAAGAAATAAAAAACATACTGTTTGAAAAGAAAGAAGTAAAGCTGTCTTTATTATGTAGAAAATGTGTAGGAATGTACCTAAGAGCTACTAGAACTAAGAAGTTTAGTGAGGTTGCAGGAAAAAACGTCAGCATATAATAATTGTGTTTTCAAATAAAATAGGAAATGGAAATAAATCACTTACAGTAGTGACAGCTATACACTGAAAATTATAAAGTGTTGTTTAGAGAAATGAAAGGAGACATAAATAAGTGGAAAAATGTACCATGCTCATGGACTAGAAGACTCAGTGTTGAATGGATCTGAATTCTTCTCAAATTGGTCTACAGAGTCAATACAGTTTCAACAACAATACTTCTAGGCTTTCAGTAATTGTCAATCAAATTCTATAATTTATATGACAATACATAGGATCTGAGATAGCTAAAATAATTTTAAAACATATAATTGGAGGACTTAAACTACCTGAATTTAAGACTTAATGAAATTAAAAAATCAGGAAAGTGTGATGTTGGTGTACACTTAGACATACAGATCAGTGGGGCAGAATAGACACAGTAGGAATAGACAATTATATGTGGTTGGTTGATTAAAAATACTATTTTATTTTTTATTACAATTGACGTATAATATTATATTAATTTCAGGTGTAAAACCCAGTTATTAGACATTTATAGAACTTAAGTGATAACCCTGATAAATCTAGTACCCATCTAACATGGTTAATACAATATTATTGCCTATATTCTCTATGCTGTACTTTATATTCCCATGACTGTTGTATAACTACCACTTTGTATTTCCTAATCCCTACACCTTTTTTCACCCATTCCCTCACCCCCCGCCCCCCAATTTGGCAACTCTGTTTTTTTGTATCTATGAGTCTGTTTCCGATCTGCTTGTTCATTTATTTTTTAGATTCCACATGCAAGTGAAATCATATTGCATTTGTCTCTCTGTCTGACTTATTGCACTTAGCATAATAACCTTTAGGTCCATTAATGTTATTGCAGATGGCAGGATTTCATTCTGTTTTTTTATGGCTGAATCATTTCATTGTGTATATGTACCACGTCTTATTCAATGCTGCAGTGAGAATGTGGATGCATATGTTTTTGATTTAGTGTGGTGTCAGTTGTTATTCTGCTTTTTCTTGCTGCTTTTAAGATTCTCTCTTTGTCTTTAACCTTTGGCATTTTAATTATGAAGTGTCTTTGTGTGGGCCTCTTTGGGCTCATCTTGATTGGGACTCTGTGCTTCTTGGACTTGTATGTCTGTTTCCTTCACCAGGTTAGGGAAATTTTTTGTCATTATGTTTTCAAATATGTCTCTAATTCCTTGCTCTCTCTCTTCTCCTTCTGGCACCCCCATCATGCAAATGTTGGTACTTTTGAAGTTGTCCCAGAGGTTCCTTAAACTATTCACATTATTTTAAATTCTTTTTTCTTTTTACTGCTCTGATTAGGTGTTTTTTTCCTACCTTGGCTTCCAAATCACTGATTTGATCCTCTGTTTCATCCAACCCACTTTGTATTCTTGATGTCAGATATGGTATTCTTCATTTCTGGCTAGTTCTTTTTCATGGTTTCTATGTTCTTTTTCAATAGTTGCAGTTCTTAGTAAGTTCTTTGAGCATCCTTATAACCATTACTTTGAACTCTGATAAATTGCTTGTATTCATTTCATTTCACTCTTTTTTTCTGGAGATTCCTCCTGTTCTTTCATTTGGGACTTGTTTCTTCATCTGTGTATTAGAACTGCTATGGGGTGGTCTTATGTAGTAGGTATGCTGTGGGACCCAGTGGTTGTACTCTCCTTGATTTCCTGAGCTGGGTGCCGTAGGAATGTCCCTTATGTGGCTTTTGTGGGCCCTCCTGTTGTAATTGGGTCTTGATTGTTATTGGCCCATTCATGGTTGGGATCAACCCTCAGGCTGGCTGACATATGAGGCTCAACTCTGACCACACTGTGCAAGCTGCTGTGCTGGTGCATTTTTGAGGTGTCTTGTTGGGTTCAGTAGAACAATCTTCCAGATCACCTGACTTCTGTTCTCCAGGAATGTTTCTTGTGGGTTATGTACACCCCCTGCTATGGTTGAACTTGAATGCTGTTGGCCCTTTCGTGGGTGGAGTTAAAACTTCACTGGGTGACTATAAGGTAAACTTGGATCACCATGCATGAAATGCTGTGTAGGGGCTGCCCCCCGAGGCAGCGTTGTTTCCAGCAAGATATGGCGCCTTCCAGAATCCCCCTTTGGGTGTGCCACTTGTGTGACTAGTTGGGTCAAGCTCTGGTGTAGTCTGAAAGCCACCACTGGTTGTGTTAGTTCTGGGTCTACCTGAGTGGGGTTCAGGTTCAGGTCACTGTCAGACATTCTGAGTAACCGACCTTGGGCTGCCTGTCTTTAACTACTACTCTGTTCAGTTTGTGTCTGTATTGACTGGACCTGATGTGTGGGAAGGGCCAATCTGTGTGAAAGGGTTGCCTTCTTCCAGCTTTGAGCTAGGAGCAGATCCATAAAAGGACAGAAGCTTCCTGATGTCCAATTCTACCTGTCAGCTACTCTGTCTCCCCTGAGGTTGCCTGCTCTTCCTCCAGAGCCTTCCGAAGAGAGACTGTAGGATGAACTCAGGCTAGCTGAGATAGGGTTAGGGAAAGTAGCCCCTGGTTCAAAGCCAAACCCCTCGGTCTCTGACAGTCTGCAACTCTAGTTTCCTCTGTGGAGGCTCACTGTAGGTTCAGGTTGGGTACAGGAGCAAGCTTAGCCTGCCTGGGCTCAGGACGATAGATCAAAAGTCTCTTGTTGAGGATGATGCCAGTCCAGCCAGCAGGAATGGGCTAAGCATTTCTCTGGTCCAGACAATAGCCTCCCTCTAAAGCTCTTACACTTTGAATGCCCAGTTCTGAGCTGCTCTCCCTTCCTGCCATGGAACTACAGGGTTATGTGGGACTTGGCAGAGCTGATCCAGTCTCCCGTTGGGAATAGTGCTTGTAAGGTGAGGAAGTATTAAAAGGCTATACTGTGTGCAACCACTCTGATTGATACTTTAGGGGGGTCCCCAGGAACTATTTGGTTGTTTGTGAACAAGTTCTTATTATAATGAAAGTATTTTTATCCTGCAAGGGTTAATGTGCTTTCTTTGAGTTAGCTCTTCTCTTCTCTTCTCCCCAGAATCTGAAGAGTTCCAGATTTGACTTTGTTATAGGGTCAGTATTGGTACTTTGGGAATTTATTCTTTCTGATTTTTCTTTACAGCTTTCTGTTCAAAATCAGGAATTTGAGACAAATGAAGAGGGAATCCCGAAAGTGGATCAGTTTCGTTTGGTATGTGACTTTTTTGTCATTTACTTGTTGCAAATGTGATATAGATGTGTAGTAGTAATGTAAACTTAAATATTTGACTGAAAGTGCCCTCTAATTATTGTAAGAATGCCAAATAGCATTCACAATAAAGAAACATTGAAAAAAAAATTTAAGTACTCTACTTAAATTACTGCTAGAGAATTACTGCTAGAGAAGACTGCTGGAGTGTATGTTTTTCACACAAATTATATAAATAATCTAAGTATTAATTAAGGAAAAATAGTCTTCTGTATCTTCCAAAATGATATTGTATTAAAATTGTTTTACTTAAAAAATATTTTTATTGATTTCAGAGAGGAAGGGAGAGGGAGAGAGAGATAGAAACATCAGTGATGAGAGAGAATCATTGATTGGCTGCCTCCTGCATGCTTCCTACTGGAGATAGAGCCCACAAACTGGGCGTGTCCCCCTGAATAGAATCGAACCTGGGACCCTTCAGTCTGCCATCCGACACTCTATCCACTGAGCCAAACAGGCTGGGGCTGTTTTACTTTTTTTATAAATACCTAGCTGTATCTTTTTTTTTGTCACACATCTATGTCATTCATATTGTTTTGCCATTCATATGTGTATTCAGCCAACATATTTTGAGTATCTATTCTATACCAGAAATTGAACTAGGGGCTGGGTTACTAGGATTGCAGCATTGAAAAAATTAATAATTTGGAAATGTGAACAAGCAAACAACCAAGATCTATAAATAGAGTATTTTTAAAAAATATATTTTTATTGATTTCAGAGAGAAAGAGAGATAAAAATATAAATGATGAAAGTGAATTATTGATTGGTTGCCTCCTGCATGCCTCCTACTGGGGATCAAACCTGCAACCTGGGCATGTGCCCTGGCCTGGAATTGAACCGCAGTGTCCTGGTTCATGGGTCAGTGCTTATCTATTGAGCCATGCCAAAAAGGCTATACATAGAATATTAAGAAAGTACTTTGGAGGAAGCCAATTTTTAATTCTGTAGAGAAAGGGGGAAGCAATTAGTTATTTGAGGTGAATCTTCAAGACTAAATTAGAAATTTACATGCGGTAGAGTGAGGTGGTAGGCATTTCTGATAAAGACAAAAGCCTGCACTAAGGTATGAAAATATTAAATTATTTTGAAATGGGATACTACAATATGATTAAATATCAAGAGGTTAAATATTGCAGTAAATGAGTCTACAAAAGTAAATGATCAGGCTCTAAAAGTTCTTATGCTATTTTTTAAATGAAGAAAATATTTTATAATGTTTTACCACTGTTTTTTATGAACTTACTTTTTTTAAGAGCAGTTTTTAAGTTCACAAACAAAATTGAGATGAAGGTACAGAGAGTTCTCATATACTTCCTTCTCTCACATATGCATAGTCTATCCATTATCAACATCCCCCACAAGAGTGGTACATTTATTACAACTGATGAACCTATGACCTACTTTGGCACATCTTTATTACCTAAAGTTTAAAGTTTACACTAAGGTTCACTCTTGGTGTACATTCTTATGGATTTGGACAAATGTAAGATGACATGTAGCCACCATGATAGTATTATACAGAATATTTTCACTGCTCTAAAAATCCTCTGTGTTCTGACTGCTCATCTCTACCTTCCCCAGGTCTGGGTAACCACTGATCTCTTTACTGACTCCATAGTTTGGCTTTTTCCAGAATGTCAGATAGTTAGCTTGTTTCCTTTTGGTTTTGACTTTTAGAGATTGCTTTTCTACTTGTTCTCTAAATGTGTTTTATGATTTTGTAAAAGTTTATAATCTATGAGAGGGAAAGCTTAAGAAAAATTTTTTTGTTTTTCATGATTTTGGGGAATTGAGTAACTAAACTATTTTTTTCTAGTACTTGCATAATTTTATTTTTTAAATTTAGATTTTTGATACATGTGGAATTATCCTAGTGTTTGGTTGGAGAAATATATCTGATCTTTTTCAGTGGGTAGCTATTTGTCCCAATATCTTTTATTAAAAAGCTATCCCCTCCCTTCATTGGAAAATGCCATCATTTCATTTACTGAAATTTCATTGGTGTAGGAGCATATTGTTAATTTTTCTATTTTGTTCTGTTTTTTTTTTTGTTTATTTAAATTATAGTTCAATATTCTTTCAATTAACAGACTTTAATGCAGGTTTTTCTTCAGTGTAAACTTTTTAATACTTGGGAAGCCTAGTTTCTGCTATTTTTATCAGGCCTTTCATGTCTCTTCTTGCCTATTCTTCTAAAACAGCGGTTCTCAACCTGTGGGTCGCGACCCCTTTGGCGGTTGAACGACCCTTTCACAGGGGTCGCCTAAGACCATCCTGCATATCAGATATTTACATTATGATTCATAACAGTAGCAACATTACAGTTATGAAGTAGCAACGAAAATAATTTTATGGTTGGGTCACAACATGAGGAACTGTATTTAAAGGGCCAGAAAGTTGAGAACCACTGTAAAAGATCTTTATAGTTAACTTATTTAGTTTCAAGGGGTGGTGGTGGTAATGATTATATTTTCTTGGAATCATTTAAGTTTATAAGTTAACTTAGGGACACATTTGAGGTGAGAGTCTTTTTGTCTAAAACATGATAGGATTTTCTACTTGTTCTAAACCTACTTTGTTGGTTTTCAAGAGCATGTACTATTTTTATAATTTAGATTTTGTAAATTTTAGTTAAGTTTATACCTGTCTCTTTAAATATGTTTAAAAAGATATTCTGTAGAGTGCCTTATGGGCATTAACATTCATTCATTTAGCAAATGAATGTCTGCTATATTCCTGACACTGTACTAATTGTTGGGGATGAAGTGATAATCTAAAGTTTCTCATCTTAAAGATATTTGTATCTAATGAGGACACTAACAATAAACAGGTAATTTTCATTCACTTGAAATAGGCTCTAATTGGCATCATGATAGGGGGCCAAAAAAGGCATATCCAGTGATTTGGGAGGTAGAAATAATGGAGGATCAACATTATGGTGTTGTTTACATGTGATAATACTAAAAAACGTTCTTTGAAATAGTGGCACATAAATATTGACTCCCATAATGATAATGAAACTGATAGTGGTAGTAGAAGAGTTCCCAGAGGAGATCACTTCAAAAGTGAAACCAGAAGCAGTTGACCAAGTAAAGTGGGATCCTCACGCAGATAGAGGAGCTTCAGTGTACATTTTTATCATGACAAGCTCTGACCATTGCCCTAAAAATGAGGGGAAAGGGGAAGTCATAAAATGTCCTGTTTTGGAATTTCACTTGTTTCTCGAGACATTTTAGCTGTGTTTCTTTTGTAATTCAGTTTCATTGTTTAATTATTGAGTAATTCATTTCTGGTAAAAACTGGTTGAATTTTGTAGAAATCTTAAAAAATCTAAGTAGGAAAAAGTGATTTTAGATCTGTAACATTGGTTAAAAGTGTTTTTGAATTTGATCCTCCTTCCTTATTGCAGGTTTGTCTTTTTGTTTGTTTTGATTTGATTTTTGTTTTGCCACATCTCTTTTTCCTTGCAGGGTGATAATGTCAAATCCCTCCTATGTAGTTTGATCTATCGGAGAAGTTCAATGACTGCTGAGCAAGTTTTGAATGCTGAATGTTTCTTGCTACCAAAAGGGAAATCAACTTCAAATCCAGAAAAAGATACTGAATATATGCAGTATAAAGAGGAAGAAGAATTAAAGTTGGAGAACTTGGATAAATATAAAGAAAAGACAAGAAGTGGTGAAGCCACCTTTGATTCATAGATTAGGATTCTTTTGTTGTTGCAGATGTTCTCTTTAAAAACTTAATTTGGTTGGTTAAATAAACAGGAAAAAGCCTGGAAGTGTTCTATAGCTAGTTGGGTTAGGTCTTTGGTATTCCAGTTTTGAAAAATAAAAGATATTTGGCTTTGCAAAAGGTTGTATATTTTGAAGTTTCATTTAACTGGAGGTGTTAAGGAAAGATTTTCTGTCTATTATTTCTTGAAATTACATAATTAGACTAATATACTTGTAATAGAAAAGGTTATTAGATTGTTGGACAGATCCTAGGCGGATTTTTAGTATGTTGGCCAGCTGATGATGAAGGGTGATGCTTTTGTTCAATAAATGATAGTTGCTTCTGCTTTGTACCTAGTTCTGGGGATAGAAAGTAAGTAAAACATGGTCTTTACACTTACAAAGCATACCACCTATTGAGAAAGTCAGAGATATAAACATATCTTCATAATACAATATGGAACATCCAGTGATAGCTCTGGACAAAGCCTTTTGGGATTGAAGAGGAGGGGCACTTATACTATGGAGGAAGGTAGTACTTTAGTTAAATCTTAAAGAATGAGTAGTAAAGGTCAAGGTGGGGCAAGAGTGTCTTAAGTAGCAGAGAAAGCATGATGAAAGCACTGAAGGGAGAAACAATTTGTTGCATTTAGTAGTATAAAATCTGAGGCTTGGAATAGTCTTATAGGTAGATGAGGGCTTTGTATGGAATAATAAAAGGCTTACATCTAATCATTCTATAGGAAATGTGGAGTCATTGAAGAATATTAAATAGCTTTAGTTTCCTCAAAATCCATCTCATACCCACTACTGGATAGATGGTAGGGAGATTGGTTAGAAGGGTATTATAAAAAAAGTAGGTGACAAATGATGAAAACAGATCTAGGGAAGTAGAAATAGTGATGAAACATGAGACATAATTATAAAGTAATTAGGCAGATCAGTTGGACTTGGTGATTGAAATATATGTAAAGTATGGTAGATTTCTAGTCGCCTATGCAAAATCTAGTCTTCCTTTTTTCTTAGTAATAGATTCCAATTTTATTTGGGGTGGCAGTGTAATTGACTAAAATATTACATTCACCATTTTCTCTTAATTGAGGCCTTTTGACCAGGTTCTTGCAAATAAAGTTCCTTAAAAGGAGGTAACTTAGCTGGGAAATGTGCCCCTTTGCCTTTACCCCTTTCCTATTGCCTAGACATTAACATGATGGGTTAGAACAGTGGTTCTCAACCTTCTGGCCCTTTAAATACAGGTCCTCATGTTGTGACCCAACCATAAAATTATTTTCGTTGCTACTTCATAACTGTAATGTTGCTACTGTTATGAATCGTAATGTAAATATCTGATATGCAGGATGGTCTTAGGCGATCCCTGTGAAAGGGTCATTAGACCACCAAAGGGGTCGCGACCCACAGGTTGAGAACCGCTGGGTTAGAATTTGAGTGGCATCTTTAGGATGAAACCCATCAACTAGGATGATGGAGCAGCAAATCAAAGGAGCTGGTGTCTGTAATATTCTGGAGCTTCTGTGCTAGCCTCAAGCTTTCATGTTACAGCCTCCACATCACTTGAGGACCCCAATTGAAATTCAGATACTGGCTCTACTCCAGACTACACTAAATGAGAATCTCTGGGGTGGAGCCTGGCAATCTGTACTTTAACAAGTGCTTTAAATTACTCTAATGTACGGAAAAAAAAACCATTGCCATGCATTCAAGTCATTGCTACCTTTTGGTTTCCTGTTTTATTTTTATTTTTTTATTGTTACTTAAAGTATTACAAAGTATTACATATGTGTCCTTTTTCCCCCCACCCTTGACAATCCCCTGGCCTCCCCTACCCCCCAGTGTCTTATGTCCATTGGTTATGCTTATATGCATGCATACAAGTCCTTCGGTTGATCTCTTCCCCCCCTCCCTCCTGCCCCCCAACCCTCCCGGGCCTTCCCGCTGCAGTTTGACAATCTGTTTGAGGCAGCTCTGCCTCTGTATCTATTATTGTTCAAAAGTTTATAATGGTCCCTATTAACCATGAATGAGTGAGATCATGTGGTATTTTTCCTTCATTGACTGGCTTATTTCACTTAGCATAATGCTCTCCAGTTCCATCCATGCCGTTGCAAATGGTAAGAGTTCCTTCTTTTTTACAGCAGCATAGTATTCCATTGTGTAGATGTACCATAGTTTTCTAATCCATTCATCTACTGATGGGCAGTTAGGCTGTTTCCAGATCTTAGCTATGGTGAATTGTGCTGCTGTGAACATATGGGTGCACATATCCATTCTGATTGGTGTTTCTGGTTTCTTGGGATATAATCTTAGAAGTGGGATCACAGGGTCAAATGGGAGTTCCATTTTTAGTTTTTTGAGGAAACTCCATACTGTCTTCCGTAGTGGCTGCACCAGTCTGCATTCCCACCAGCAGTGCACGAGTGTTCCTTTTTCTCCACATCCTCTCCAGCACTTGTCGTTTGTTGATTTGTTGATGATAGCCAGTCTGACAAATTAAGCTACCTAGGAATAAACTTAACTAAAGAGGTAAAAGACCTCTACTCAGAAAACTACAGGACATTGAAAAAAAAGAGATAGAGGAAGACATAAACAGATAGAAGAACATACCGTGTTCATGGATTGGTAGAATCAACATCATTAAAATGTCCATACTACCCAAAGCAATCTATAAATTCAACGCATTTCCCATTAAAATACCAATGGCATACTTCACAGATCTAGAATGAACTCTCCAAAAATTCATCTGGAATAAAAAAAGACCCCGAATACCTGCAGGGATCTTGAGAAAGAGCAAAGTAGGTGGGATCTCAATACCAGATATCAAGCTGTATTACAAAGCCACTGTTCTCAAAACTGCCTGGTACTGGCACAAGAACAGACATATAGATCAATGGAATAGAATAGAGAGCCCAGAAATCGGCCCGAACCAATATGCTCAATTAATATTTGACAAAGGAGGCAAGAACATACAATGGAGTCAAGACAGTCTCTTCAATAAATGGTGTTGGGAAAATTGGACAGATACATGCAAGAAAATGAAACTAGACCACCAACTTACACCATACACAAGAATAAACTCAAAATGGATAAAGGACTTAAATGTACGACAAGAAACCATAAAAATTCTAGAAGAATCCAAAGGCAACAAAATCTCAGACATATGCCGAAGCAATTTTTTCACTGATACAGCTCCTAGGGCACTTGAAACTAAAGAGAAAATGAACAAATGGGACTACATCAAAATAAAAAGCTTCTGCACAGCAAAAGAAACCATCAACAAAACAACAAGAAAGCCCACTGCATGGGAAAACATATTTGCCAACGTCATATCTGATAAGGGCCTAATCTCCAAAATTTATAGGGAACTCATACAACTTAACAAAAAGAAGATAAACAATCCAATCAAAAAATGGGCAAAGGATCTAAATAGACACCTCTCAAAAGAGGACATTCAGAAAGCCAAGAGACATATGAAAACATGCTCAAAATCACTAATCATCCGAGAGATGCAAATCAAAACAACAATGAGGTACCATCTCACACCTGTCAGACTGGTTTCCTGTTTTATAATAGAACTTAACTTTAGCAAATTCAGTAATAAAGACACAGTAATTAAGGTTACAGCAAACTTGGATAATTAAAGGGAACAAAGAATAGAACCCTATTTATGCTCACTATTTTAAATAAAGAATTAGACCAGTATTTTCCAAATGTGTTCTGAACAAGCCCCTTGAGAGGTTCAGTACAAAAAAGAATTCTGTGCTTAGTTATTTGGAAAGTAATGAATACTAAATTGGAGGTTGATCTTTTATATTAAATGGGAAAGGTTCTAAGAAGTTCTCTAGAAGAAAAACCTGTTTAGTTTTTAGCCCAGCATTTGCCAAAATCAACAGTGAAAACCCCCCTTTTCCACATTATACCTAGCAATTTCTGTCCTGTGAAACTAGGGAGAGAATCAGATTTTGTGGCATACTGAGCATTTTTATTTTTTGTTTCAAAATTGAAAATACTAATGTGTGGTGTAAAGAGACAAATTACTAAGTATCTCTAATGCCATAAATGTTTCTTGAAATAGGTATATATGTGTGTAAGAGAAATGCAAAAGCAAACAAATGGGTTTACTGCCTGGGGAGTAATGATGCAATGCAGTATGTAATAAACTATAAAAAGAGAAATAATGTATGTCACCACAGAGAAGAGGAAGGAAAAAGGAATGAAGAACTTGAGGAACAGACATTTGACTCATTTTAGAAATGGTAGGGTTCCACTTTGGAACTGGAAGAAGTTATTCCAGGCCAAGCAAATTAGAGCTCAGAGGGTAGATTTGGGGAAGAAAAGGACAAGAATTTGGCTGGAGTATAGGACATTCATGGGGGAGCAGAGAAATAAACTTGGAAAAGTATTTTGGGGACATACCATAGAAGGTTTTGAGTTGCTCTGTAAGAAATTGGACTTTATTAAAAACTCAGAAGCAGTTGACTCACACAGTCCGGTTTGTTTTACAATAAAATAGCTAACTGGAGAGGATAATTTGGTTAGGAACAGTCAAGGATAGCACATTTCACTAAAGTAGGTGAGGCAAAGAAAACACCCTGTTTTAGATCAAGACAATTATTTATTTACTAGAGGCCTGGTGCATGGAAATTCTTGCACTCTGCAGGGGTGGGAGGAATCCCTCTGCCCAGCTGCACCTTCTCGCAGTCTGGGATCCCTTAGGGGATGTCCACCTGCCGGTTTAGGCCCACACCCTGGGGGATTGGGTCTAAGCTGGCAGTTAGACATCCCTCTGGCAGCCCAGAAGCCTCAGGGGATGTCCGACTGATGGCTTAGGCCTGCTCTCCACTTAAGCTGTCAGTTGGACACCCTTAGTGCTGTTGAGGAGGCAGGAGGGGCTCCTGCCACTGCTGCTGCGCTTGCAGCCATCAGCCTGGCTTGTGGCTGAGCGGAGCTCCCCCTGTGGGAGTGTACTGACCACCGGGGCAGCTCCTACATTGAGCATCTGCCCCCTGATGGTCAGTGCGCATCATAGCGACTGGTGGTTCTGCTGTTAGGGTCAATTTGCATATTACTCTATTATATAGGATGAGAGACAGAGACACATTGGTTTGTTGTTCCACTTACTTATACATTCATTGGTTGATATTTGTGCCCCAACTGGGGATTGAACACACAACCTTGGAATATTGGGATGATGTTCCAACCAACTTAGCTACCCGGCCAGGGCTAGATCCAGCTATTGAAAAGGAGAGAATTAAGAGCAAAAACTCTTTTCTCAAAAGAAATTAATGGGCAGCCAAGTCATTTCAGTGTGCTAAGTCATTTCAGAGTGTATTTAAATGTTAACATTGGTAAAATTTCCTGGGATATCTTTTAACTCATCAAATGACATGCTTTATCATTCCTTAGTTTTTGCTATAACCATATCTTCTGCCATTAAAATTACATGCATAAGCAGTTCCGGAGTGGTGGAGTAATGGTCTCTGAAAATCTCCATAAAAGCAGTAAGAACATTGACAAAAATTGTCAAAATGAACTTTTTTAGAACTCTTGGAATTAACCAAGGACTTGGAACAATTTGAAGGACGTTTATTCAAGAAAAGCAACTGAATCTTGGTAAGAATTACAAGCTTTGCCCTATTCCATCCCTTGTCTCCAGCTCTGTTGTAACCTTGTAAATCAGCAGCCTCACAATGATGTTAGCTATGACGACCAGTGCCCTAACAGCCAGTGGAAATGGCAGAATGTTTGGAGCTCCTCAAAACGCTCCACTGCCAGAGAATTGTCACTATTTGACCTGTCTGGAAGCTACCTGGAAAAACCCATTCACAGGGCTTGTTTCTATTTGATGTGACTCAGAGCTTGCTCAGTGGAAAAAATACTTTCCCCAGGGTACTTATTTAAAAAAAATCATGGCAGTTCTTTAACATTACAGCTTCCTGATGTAGTGATACTGTTGGGGCAAACAATTTAAATCTGGGAATGACATTATTATGTTCCTAGGATACATTGAAAAGCTTCAACAAATTCCTAGGGTTCTAAAAGGCCATGCACATATGTTCAGAGCTGTGTGCATTCCCAGGCAAGACCTTCAGAAGGCCCTAATCTTTCATCTCTGGGTGACCTTCAGGCTCTAGAAAATAGAATGTAAAGTCTAAGGCAGATTTGTAACTGCCAGAGTGATGAAGATGTTCCCCGAACATACAAATTGCTCAGCAAAGGTTGGGAGATTTACTGATTCCAGGCATTTAAGGAATTGTCTGTTCAGTTATCAGCTGACCACTCAGCTAAGTTGCACATAAAAACAATACAGACTTCACAATATTAATCCCGGACACATTCACTAGCAAACATCATCATCACCACCAATAATTAGCAGGAACAACGAAGTCTGGGTTGAGGGAGGAAATCTGATTTCCAGAGTTGGAAATTAGTATATTTAAAATGTCCAGTTTTGAGCAAAAATAAAAAAGGTAATATGTAAAGAAACAAAAGTATGTTCCATATGCAAGAAAAACTAAGCAATCAATAAAAACTGTCCCAGAGGAAGCCTAGATGTTGGGTTTAGTACACAAAAACTTGATATCAACTGTTTTAAATATGTTCAAAGGACTAAAGGAAACCATATCTAAAAAATTAAAGGAAGTTATGAAAACAGTGTTTCACCACATAAAGAATATCCATAAAGAGGTAGAAATTATAAGAAGGAGCCAAATAGAAATTAGGGAGTTGAAAAGTATAATAACTGAAATGAAAAATTCATTAGAGGAGCTCACCTGTAGATTTGGATTGACAAAAAAACCCCAAGATTGATGAATTTAAAGATTGATTGACATTATTTAAACTGAGAAAGAAAAAAAAAATTAAAACTGTGAATAGACTAAGAGGTCTGTGCAGTATCATCAAGTGTACCAACAGCATAATAGAAATACCAGGCAAGGCAAGAAAGAGGAGGAAACAGTATTTGAAGAAGTAATGATTGAAAATTTCCAAATTTGATGAAAAACATGAATCAGCATATTCAAGAAACTCAGCAAATCCCAAGTAGGATAAATTTGAAGAGATTCACAACTAGATGTCATAAACTATAGAATGCTAATGCCAAAGGTGGAATCTTGAAGCAAGAGAGAAAAGACCAAGAACAAGTCATGCTCAATAAGATTAATAGCTGATTTTTCATCAGAAATAATGGCTAGAATTCAGATGGATGCCATTTTCAAAGAGCTGGAAGAAAATTGCCCACCAATAATTTTACATCTTGCAAAAATGAAATTAACACTTTATGACATTAAGACATTCCTAGATAAACAAAAACTGATTTTGTTACTAGAACACTTGCCTGCCCTACAAAAAAGGTAAAATTATAACTACATAAGCAAATATAAAAGACAATATAAATGTATTTTTGTAAGTTTTTTTCAATCTGATAAAAAACTTCATAAAGAATTATAAAACTGTATTAATGGACTTACAAGAATGTAATTTGTATGACAATGATAGTTCAAAGGAGAGGAGAGCAAATGGGTTTGGGGCAAAGATTTGCTATTGAAATTAAATTAGTATTAACCCAAACTGGATTGTTTTAAGGTTTTAATTGTAATTATCAGGGCACCTATTAAGAAAATTTAAAAAAACATGGTAAAGGAAACAAAAAGAGGATGGTACACTAGAAACATCTGACACTAAAGAAGACAATAATGGAGATACAGAGAGACAAAGACATAAGACATACAGAAAACAAAATGGAAGATATTGTTTGTAGTAATTACTAAATACAAATGTAGTAACTTTCCAATCAAAAGGTAGAAAAGTGGAAAAATATGCTTAAAATGCAATCATTACCACAGGGCAGTGTTAACATCTTCAGATCAGCATGAGAGTGCCTTTCCATTCTCATTGGCTAAGTTGATATCCAGATTGGGGACAGTTGTTAGGAACTCTCTTGCCTGGAATCCAGCCAGAGGCATCATTCTTGATAGAAAAAAGGATGTTGGAAAATTTTAAAATGGAGCATCTGAATGTATTTTTGTTGTTGTTGTTAATCCTTACCTGAGGATATTTTTCCATTTATTTTTAGAGTGAAAGGGAGAAGGAGTGACAGACAGAAACATTGATGTGAGAGATTGGTTGGTTGCCTCCTGCACACACCCTGACCAGGGCCAGGGAACCTGAAACCAAAGTATGTGCCCTTGACTGGAATCGAACCCGTGACCCTTCAGTCCGTGGGCTAATGCTCTATCCACTGAGCCAGACCAGCTAGGGCTGAATGCATCTTTAGATGCCCATTTTTTGAGACAAGAGCTGGGAAGCATTGCCCAAAATACTCTTTCCAGACCTAGAACCAACTGCTGTAGATGGGATTCATACAGGGAAGTGTTCATTCACTCATTCAACCAGAGCAACTTGTTAGCAGAAAGAAGAATGCTGCACACAACTATGCTCAAGGTCACCACTCTGGGCAGGTCCAAGATTATTTTTTAAAAAAATCTTTATTGTTGAAAGTATTACATATGTTCCCCCCCCCCTTGGCCTTTTCTAGCTCCCCCTCCCCCATCCCAGGCTCTCAGCACCCCATTGTGTCCATGGGTTATGCATATCCTATATAATAAAAGGGTAATATGCAAATTTAAACAGACGGCAGAACCACCAGTAATGGCCAGTTGCTATGACATGCACTGACCACCAGGGGGAAGATGCTCAACGCAGGAGCTGCCCCTGGTGGTCAGTGTGCTCCCACAGGGGGAGCTCCATCCAGCCATAAGCAGGGCTGAGAGCTGCAAGCGCAGTGGCAGTGGTGGGAGACTCTCCCGCCTCCTCGGCAGCGTTAAGGATGTCTGACTGTGGCTTAGGCCCACTCCCCGTGGCTCCTGGGCTGCCAGAGGGATGTTTGTCTGCCAATTTAGGCCCGATCCCCCAGGGAGTGGGCCTAAGCTGGCAGGTGGACATCCCCTGAAGGGTCCCGGACTGCGAGAGGGCACAAGCTGGGCTGAGGGATCCCCCTGAGTGCACGAATTTCATGCACTGGGCCTCTAGTATGCATATAAGTTCATTGGTTGATCTCTTGTCCAGGATTGTTGACTGTGAACTACAGAATATCCAAAAATTGGCAGAACAGTGCAGTGGACTTCAGATTTTTGATTTTCTGAAGCTTTGCAGGAGGCATCGTATCAGGATTTGCATCTATCTTAATGGAGTGACTTGATAAACTATAGCAGGATGAATAAATTGTAGCTTGCTGATATCCAGCTCCTACTATCTCCACTTCTGTAGCAGAGCCTTATAATTTTATCCTCACCATTCATTCCATCATAGAGCTAGCACTTGGACCACCTGTGACATACATACTTGGTGTAGAATGCCCTTCTTAAGCTGATAGGTCTTCTATTACTGCTTCCTTAAAGCAGTAAAGAAGTAAAAACTGAGAATTAAAGGGAGAAATAGACAATTCAACAAAAACAACTATAGATTTTATTACCACATGTTTAATAATGGAAAGAACACTAGGCAGAAAATCAACAAGCAAATAGAAAACACGAACAACACTAAACCAAGGGTCACTTTTTAGAAAATGATATCCCCAAATAGCAGAAAATACATTCTCCTCAAGTGCACAAAGAACATTCTCCAGGATGGACCATATGTGAGATCATAAAACATGCCTCAAGAAATTTAAAAGAATTTAAATAAGTATGTATTGCAACCACATGGAATGACATTAGAAATTAATAACAAGGAAATTTGGGAAATTCATAAATATATGGAAATTAAAAAGCACACTCCCAAATAACTGATGGGTCAAAGAAAGAAATAACAAATTAGAAAATACTTTGAGGTGAATGAAATGAAAACACAGCATACCAAAACACACATGTAAATGTTCAACTAGAAATTGACTAAATGCAGAACAGTGAATTATTTTATAATTATACTAGGGGCCCGGTGCACGAAATTCGTGCACTGGGTGTGTGTATGGGGGGGGGGAGTGTCCCTCAGCCCAGCCTGCCCCCTCTCACATACTGGGAGCCCTCAGGCGTTGACCCCCATCACCCTCCGATCGCAGGATCGGCCCCTTGCCCAGGCCTGACGCCTCTGGCCTAGGCGTCCGGCCCAGGCAGCGGGGACCTGCAGTGGCAGCCGGGGGTGGGGGGGGGTGGGGTTGGGAGGGCACGATCGCGTGGGCTCCGCCCCTGCCCCTGCAGGATGCCTCTGGCTGAGGCGTCAGGCCCGGGCAGCGGGGACCCGCAGCTGCAGCGGCCCCGCGATTGTGGGCTTCGCTTTACGCCCAGGCAAGGGACCCCTAGCTCCTGGGACTGCCAGCTTCGACTGTGGCGAGCTCCCATCGCTGGCTCCACCCCTACTTCCTGCTATCACTGGCCAGGGCGGCAAAGGCACCTGATTCTCCCATCATGGGGCCGCCTTTGCCCTGCCCCCCAGCTCTTAGCGCCCCCCTGGGTTTCCGATCACTGTCAGTGGCAGGGGGCTTCTTCCTGCTTTCCCTTTCGCCTCCCTGCATTGTGCCTACATATGCAAATTAACTGCCATCTTGTTGGCAGTTAACTGCCAATCTTAGTTGGCAGTTAATTTGCATATAGCCCTGATTAGCCAATGAAAAGGGTATCGTCGTACGCCAATTACCATTTTTCTCTTTTATTAGATAGGATATCAATATAATAGACTTAGTATGAATTATGAAGACAAACATTACATTTATACATAAGGGAAACAAGTACCAAAAAAGGTGTTTGTTGTAAAAATATGGGTGACATTTTTAAAAATCCTTAATTTTTTCAACATTTTATTGTGAACATGTCTCTGACATACAGCAAAGTTAAAAGAATTGCACAACGAATATTATCACTTAAATTTTACTATAACATATTGTTATACTTTATTATATAATTACCTTAATCTTTTTGTATTTCATTAAAAGTTTAAAGTTTCCCTCAGCTATCAAGTAATGTGCTATTTCTCGAGAGATGCTTATTTTTTTTTTATTGCTTAAAGTATTACAAAGGGTATTACATATGTGTCCTTTTTTTCCCCCCGCCCTTGACAATCCCCTGGCCTCCCCTACCCCCCAGTGTCTTATGTCCATTGGTTATGCTTATATGCATGCATACAAGTCCTTCGGTTGATCTCTTCCCCCCCTCCCTCCTGCCCCCCAACCCTCCCGGGCCTTCCCGCTGCAGTTTGACAATCTGTTTGAGGCAGCTCTGCCTCTGTATCTATTATTGTTCAAAAGTTTATAATGGTCTCTATTAACCATGAATGAGTGAGATCATGTGGTATTTTTCCTTCATTGACTGGCTTATTTCACTTAGCATAATTTGAGAGATCTTATTTTTGATTAATAGGCAGACAATAGGCTGGGATGGGGTGGAAACCAGGTGATGGGGGGCAAAGAGGAAAAAGGAGGGGGACATCTGTAATACTCAACAAAGATTACAAAAAAAGGTTTAGAACAATTTTTTGTAAGTTTGTGTATGGCCACCAGGTGTAGCTCTGGGCCTATGGCATCCTAGGATAAACATACACAAGGAAGGTTTTAGTAAAGGAATGTTTAAAATGCCATCAAACTTGCTATTTGGATGAAGATATAGTAAATTTCTCCTTAATTGAGATCTAAAGCAATTTAGGTTATATATTTTATTGTTCTTTTGAACAATATTTTGCCAATATTTCACTTACCGAGAATTTGACCTTCTTACTCGATAGCCTCCATGTAAAAAGTTTTTGGGCCCAGCTGGTGTGGCTCCGTGGTTGAGCGTCGACCTATGAACCAGGAGGTCATGGTTTGATTCCCAGTCAGGGCACATGCTTGGGGTTGTGGGCTTGATCCCCAGTAGGGGGCGTACAGGAGGCAGCAGATCAATGATTCTCCCTCATCATTGATGTTTCTATTTCTAGCTCTCTCTTTCCCTTCCTCTCTGAAATAATTAAAAAAGTTTTGAGTTATTTATGTTACTAATCTTTGAAATGATAATTTTAAGAAGGTTTTAAATTAGTCATGGAAATGGAAATGTTCAGACTTTTTTTGTACAATGAAAACTTATTGCAACTATAATTTTTCTTTAGTGTGATTGATTAATGACTGTATCTTTTTAAACAAACACCTTAAGGTTTGGGACTGTACCTAACACAATGACAGGCATTCAATAAGTATTTGTTGAATGAAAAAATATAAGGAATGATTTGAAACTTTTACTGAAGGCTAATTTGTAGGAATTTGTAAATCTATAAGAGGTATGCTTCCTCCATTTTAATTTTCTTTTAGTGATAAAGGGATCAAGTTTAAGTACCTTTCATAGTATTAAAATAGCTGCTAGATAAAAATATTTTTTTGTTTTTAGTTGTGAAAAATAAGTCATTTTATTATTTATTTGTTATTTTATTTTTATATATTTTATTGATTTTTTACAGAGAGGAAGGGAGAGGGGAGGGGATAGAGAGTTAGAAACATCGATCAGAGAGAAACATTGATCAGCTGCCTCTTGCACAACTCCTACTGGGGATGTGCCCGCAACCAAGATACATGCCCTTGGCCGGAATCGAACCTGGGACCTTTCAGTCCGCAGGCTGACTCTCTATCCACTGAGCCAAACCAGTTAGGGCAAAAAATAAATAAATAAATAAATAAAAATAAGTCATTTTTAAAGGAAAGTAAAAGCCTACTTATGTTAAAATCCGTTTTAATCATAATACATTCTCTTCTTTCCCTTAAAAGAATTCTCAGTTACTCTCTATGTTAGATGTCATCAACTATCAACTTGCTTCTACATACCAGAGAATAAAATTATGGAGCAAGAATCTAATAGTATAGCTAAGTAAATTAAACTGTTTACTGGAATAACTGGGGGAAGTTTTCCAATTTAAAGTCTTTTTCTTTTAAGGTAAGAATATTTGATAAGCTGTCTATGAAACATAGTAGCACCCCCCTGTACCACCCCCTCCCCCCTAAAATGAAGCTGTTCAGAGTAAAAGATGTTGGGAGAATTTTAGCTTAAGTAGAGGAGATGTCTTTCTCAAAGAATTTAGTGTCATGATTTTGAATTTCTGATAGTATGGGTAGAAGGATTCATCCAGAGAGAAGACAAGAACAAACATTGAGCTGTGTTTTTTTAAAAGAAGGACTCTTATTTTACAGAAAGGGGAAAATCCAGAGAAACAAGATCACACAGAATTACTTAGCTCAAGATTTAAATTACAACTTGTATGCATGCATATAAGCATGACCAATGGACGCAAGATACTGGGGGATAGGGGAGACCAGGGGAAGGTCAATGGAGAAATAAAGGAGACATATGTACTACTCTTTGTAATACTTTAAGCAATAAAATAAAATTCAAAAAGAGTTAAGTTACAGACAAACTTCTAGTTTTATCACTCTATTCTGTTTTCACATGTATTCTTTCAGTTGTACTTGACAAGAAAGAGCCATTATATATGTTGCCCGAAGGGCGGGAATTTCGAAGGTCTTTCCTATCTTTCATTTTCTTGAAAGGTAAGTTATGTCTATATTGCATACTTGTCTGGTATACCTTCTCCCAGCGGTTCTCAACCTGTGGGGTAGCAACCCCTTTGGCGGTCGAACAACTCTTTCACAGGGGTCGCCTAAGACCATCCTGCATATCAGATATTTACATTGTGATTCATAACAGTAGCAACATAACAGTTATGAAGTAGCAATGAAAATAATTTTATGGTTGGGGGTCACCACAACATGAGGAACTGTATTTAAATGGCCAGAAGGTTGAGAACCACTGCTTCTTCCTCCTCTTTCCTCTCCTCCCTCCTCTTTCCCCGTTTTTAATCATTACTAGTTCATTTAGAGAAAGATTAGTTACTGCTGAAAGAATTAAATTATTTACAGCAGATGTTCTAAAAACAAAATATTTCTTGAACGACTTCATACTAAGGTGCAGAGTTAGGTTCTTACCATTTTGATTTTATAACTGCCCAAAATATTATGCAGGTTAATATTTTAACATTTAGTTGCTTTCCCTTGAACATCATGACTCCTTTTTATCTGATGTCAGCTCCATTTATGGCAATCAACTGGTAACCTACAAATTACCATTGCTATGACAAATTTTATGAAAAAATGCAAACATAGTTTTGATCATGATTATTGTGCTCACCTGAGTCATGGCTTGCATCATCCTCTGCAATCCAATTTATGATTCACAGAATTTTATTTCCACTATATTCTTTTCGACCCCAATAATCATCAGCCATAGCAAATGACAGTTTGCTTAAGTAGGAAAACCTGGATCAGATCATTCCTTTTGGGCTGCTGTAAGAATCTTCAGCTTTGTCTTTAAAGCAAACAATAAACTTCATGCCCCATTAACTAATTTTTATTTTTTGCTTCATAGTGTTTTAAGTCATGCTACAGGTTATTTTCAGTTTCATTCTTTATTGATTAATATGATTGACAAAATCATTTCATTGTGTTTTGCAAGTTGGGAAGGGATGTTGTTTTTTGTAACATGATGGGAGCATATACAGAGTAAACACCTGAGCCAGGCTAGCCATAGATGACTTCAATGTAGTTAAGTGCATCCTCAGACCCTGATACAACAGTTGATTTTAAAATGTACCTTGGTTGTTAGTTTAACCTACTGCTTTCAATTCTCACCTCCCTTTGTGTTAAAAATTTCGGAAATTCTGGAAATGTTATTTGTTTTATAATTAAAGACTATGGTAGAATAAATTACTACAGTGTATGAGTTAGGGTGGGTGCTAGGCATTTCATCTACAGTATCTCATTTAATCTTCACAACAACCCTATAAAATGCAAGTATTATTTCTTTTACCCAGGAGGAAGGAAAGTGAGGTGTGAGAGACTAAGTTCTTGGCAAGGATCATCATCATTGAAATTATGTGTGGACACCAGGATAGATGCTGAAGACACTAAGATGTGTGAGTCTTTGTTCTAGAAAGCCTTCAATATGGTTGTTGAGGCAAAGCTTATCTCTGAGGAAAAGTGAGACAAGAATTGCTTGCTAAATGCCATTAATCCTGAAGTGGTGTCTCCTAGCAAAAGTGAATTGATCTTGGGGTCAGCAAACCTCTCTAAGACTCTGTCCTAGCAGAGTCCAAAATTAAGTGCAACTACACCTTTTCTGCATAAATCTGTTTACTGCCCTTACATTTTTGATAGAATTAAAATGTATTTCCGCTGATTATTTTCTTGAAGTGACATACTAGTAGCAGGATAGCTTCTGTATAATAAATAAAATGTTATTATGTTAGATATCAAGCCATACATTATTTAACTACTTTGGTAAATTAGAAGCTTTGTAATTTTTAAATGTGAAGATCACTTTCTTGAATGGCTGGCAGAATGATTCACTTTACATGTAAAGAGATAAATTTTAATTTCTGTGCATGTTTAATTTTTTTGTAAAATACTCTATTGTAGGAGATATGACCCCTTTAATATAAAAAGTTTATAGCTCATTTTTAAGGCCAAAGACATTGCTTGGGACCATCTATGTAGAACTGATAAGTGACTGTAATATAGAATACAAAATTGCCAGTTCTGATTTGAGTAAGAGATTAAAGTGAGTTTATTAACTTCACACCAATTTGAGGGGACTATCTCTCAACCTGAGGGAAAATTAACATGTAAAATAGTTTTTGCTTTTACTCTTTATTATCAGAGCTTGAGAGAACGGAAACCTCACACAGTGCTGGTAGGAATGTAAAATGGTGCCTTGGAAAACAGCCTGGTAGTTCCTAAAAATGTTCAATATAGAGCAATCATATGACCCTGCCAAGGTCTATCCCAAAGAGAAATAAAAAGGCACATCTTCATCAAAACTTGTAAAGAATGTTTATATCAGCCCTTGCTGGTGTGCTAAATGGTTAGAGCATTGGCCCACACACTAAAAGGTCTCAGGTTTGATTCCTGATCAAGGGTATATACCTGCGTTGTGGGTTTGCAAGCCCCCAGTTGGGGCTCATTCAAGAAGCAACCAATCAATGTGTTTTCTCTCACATTGATGTTTCTGTCTGTCCCCTTCCCTTGCTTCCACTCTCTCTGAAAAGCAATGGAAAAAATATCCATGGGTGAGGTTTAACCGCGCCCCCATAAAAAGAATGTTTATATCAGCATTATTTATAATAGCTAAAAATTAGAACAACCCAAGTATCCATCAATTGTTAAATGGATAAATAAAATGTGATATATCTATATAATGGGATATAATATGGTAATTTGTTTATAAAACGAAATGAAGTATTGAACACATATGGACTAACCTTGAAAACATTGTGCTAAGTGAAATAAGCCAGTTTCAAAAGACCACATATTTTATGATTCCATTTGTATGAAATATCTGAAATAAATAAATCCATAGGGATGGAAAGTAGATTGGTGGTTGCCAGAGGCTCAGGAAGTTGTGGGTAGATCAAGAGCAACTGATAATCTTTTTAGAGTAATGAGAATGTTCTAAAATTGATTGTGGTAGTAGTTGCACAACATTATGAATATGCTGAAAACTATTGAATTATATACTTTAAATGGGTGAACTTTATGGTATATAAGTTACATATCAATAAAGCTATTGAAAGTAACTCATGGTTCCATTTCAAGTATTTCCAAATATTTTTATTATGATAAACAGTAAAGGCAAGCAAACCACTATGAGCATTAGAGGTAATTGGCCAAAGGCTGCCAGTGAACCAAGGTACCCTGGCTTGTAATGGCTACTCAAGACCACAGATAAACCACACAGGTTTTACCCCCACTCCCATTTCAGTGATGCTACTCTTTTTTTAAAAAGTACGTTTTTATTGATTTTTAGAGAGAGAAAGGGAGAGGTATAGAGAGATAGAAACATTGATGTGGGAAAAGCATCGATTGGCTGCCTCCTGCATGTCCTCTACTGGGGACCAGACCGCAACCTGAACATGTGCCCTTGACTGGAAATTGAACCAGCAAGCTCTTGTGCATGGGTCCGTGCTCAACCACTGAGCCACACTGGCTGGGTGGTGATGCTACTTTTAATAGTGTGTAAATGCAAGTAAACTAGAGAAAAAGGAATGTGTTCAAAGATAATTATCCAAAAAAGATTAAATCATAGTTCTCATCTATAATAATAAAAGTATAATATGCTAATTAGACCAGACATACTTCCAGAAGACCTTCCAGACGAAGCCGGCGCTGCAAGGGAAGCCCAGGTCCTGGGTGCCAGAGGGAAGCCAGTGCTGGCAGCCAGGGGAAGGAAGGCCTACTCTTGTATGAATTTTGTGCATCAGGCCTCTAGTACAGATATAAAAATGAACATATGTTAACGATTTTGTTTAGCTTATTCAGTGAGGAAACTAGGCAGATGTTATAACTGGTTCAAAAGGGAATTCGAAGAACAGACATTTATACAGAGTTGTGAAATAAAGACAGTGAACAGGGCTAGAATCAGATGACCTGGCTGTGTGCGCTGTAGGTAAGTGGTGCTCAACACCAAAGAGCTAGAATCACATGACCTGGAGGGGTATCCTGTAGACGAAGCAGAGTTTTCTATTACCGAACTACCTTTCTTCCTTCCTTCCTTCCTTCCTTCCTTCCTTCCTTCCTTCCTTCCTTCCTTCCTTCCTTCCTTCCTTCCTTCCTTCCTTCCTTCTTTCCTTCTTCCTTCCTTCCTTCCTTCCTTCCTTCCTTCCTTCCTTCCTTCCTTCCTTCCTTCCTTCCTTCCTTCCTTCCTCTCTCTCTCTCTCTCTCTCTCTCTCTCTCTCCCTCCCTCCCTCCCTCCCTCCCTTCCTTTCTTTTCTTTCTTCCTTTCTTTCCTCACCGAATGTTTGCCTTAAATAGACCATAATGTGCCTGGAGGATTAGGGTAGAACTAGGGTGAGAAGGAGTGAGAGCAGGAAAGACAAACACACTCAATAGTTTGTGCCCAGAGCTATAGAGCTGACAGGAATGATGGAGACATATACCAGAGAGGAGAGTAAGGAAAATCTACTGTGACAGGAGACAATAGCTAGAGGAGTAGAAGGACACAGAAGAGGGGAGGGAAGGGCCACCTAGGAGAGGGAGAGGAGGACTGCAATAGATGGACTGTGACATATGCTTGATTAGAAGGGTATTGCCACAGAGAGCCCAGGCCACATCCCTGCTATTGAAATGCAAGGCCCAGCTGTTGCTGAAGAAGTGCTTTAAGAACAACTGACTTTTCAAGTGACCAATTTACCTATTAGTTTGCCAACATCAATTTACCAAATGATTAATTGGTTCAGTTAATCAATTAATTCGTTTAACTTTTACTGTAATATTGAAAAGTTGCTCATTCAGTGGATTGGTTTTTCAGTGAATTGGTTTTCTCCTTCCAGTCAAAATAGTTTGCCAAAGTTGAGTTGCCTTTTGAAAGCCACACTCTCATTCATTAATGTATGCAATTATTCACTGGCAGACTTTAAAAGCACCTTCTGTGTGTCTGGCACTATTCTAGGTGAGAACTTTCTGTCAGTAGATCTGTGGAAGGAAGTGTTTTCATCCATTGTATAGAATACATAATTGATAAAAATGTCTTATTTTCATAAAAAAGGAAACTAAAGGAGTTATGAAAAATGTAAGCTTCATATGAGTAGGGAATTAACTTACTCATCTGCATTGTGCTAGGTAGGACATTAGGGTTAACAAATGTCCTACAGGAAGAACCCAAGGAATGAATAAGTTAGGTTTTAAAAATTCATGTGTAGGTTGCTCGACACAGGTCACCTATTCTTCCCACAGAAATGATGATATGAACAGGGATTAGGTTCCTGGGTTGGCTCATAGCACTTTAATTCTTAATGTAGCAGTGAACGTGGCAAGAGAGAGTGTGATATAGTATGAAAAACAAGGATTTTGGAATCAGACCTGAATTTGAGTAGTTGAGTAACCTTGAATTACTTAAGTTCCCTGAATCTCTTCTGTAACTTGATAATTATAATGTCTACCCCAAAGTGATTGGTAGACATTAAATGAGATAATATAATATGAAAATCCTTCTCAAGGTGTTCCCTATCTTTTTACATATTGACAACCCTCACCCGTTTTCTGTTTTTTTTTTTTTGTTTTGTTTTTTTAAAGAACAGAGTAACCAGGACTTAGTATTTTGTGACTCTGCTTCATCAGCTACTTGTGTTGGAATATGGTAAGTGTGCCCTCAGAAGCAGTTTACGTATATTGGGCTATTTCTTCTACACCGAATGGTCTAAGAGTGTTATTTTATGTTTTTACATTTTGGATGCCTCACCTTCACTGTAAAGCATCACTTGTGGCTGTTATTAGTGGTTAGTTCTAGGTTTTTTAGGTGCTAATCTTAATCTTCTAGGGTGAGAACCCAGAGGACTTTATTCATTAGAATTGCCTATATGCCAAACATAGACAGGCTCTGAGGATTTAGAGGCTCCATCATGAAGAATGCATGGTCGCCTGGCTTAGTAGTTGAGTGTCAACCTATGAACTAGGAGGTCACGGTTGGATTCCCAGTCAGGGCCCATGCCTGGGTTGTGGGCTTGATCCCCAGTGGGAGGCATGCAGAAGGCAGATGATCAATGATTCTCTCTCCATTATTGGTGTTTCTATCTCTCTTTCCCTCTCTCTTCCTCTCTGAAATCAATACAAATATTAAAAATATTAAAAAAGGAATGCATGGTCTTTGTTATTACTGTAGAAATGCCTTTACTCACAGTTTCACCACATCAGGAACAAAGCTACACTGCAGAGCCAAAGCATATAATCTCTTCCCTTCTTCACAAGGAGATGGTGGCAGCAGCGCTGTGTGCAGTCTCTACATTGCTTATCAGTTTTCTGAATGTTTGCATCTAGTTTTGAGGTCATAAATGAACATTATTAACCTAATCATGTTTCTTAAGGGCAAAACAAAGAATATTGTTAGTTAAAAGGCATGTGATTAGGATGGAAATGAAAAAAATAAAATGAGTGCAATGGTAACAAGTGGGCACATGGAAGAATTGTTTAACAGTAAGATGAATGCTGAAGGCCCAAGAGCAAATTCTATAACATGCATCTGTCATGCCTGTGCAATGGACGAGAATAGGTTAAGTGTTGCATGTGTGAAATGATTCTGCACAAGGCCATTCACTGTAGCTTTGTTTGTAATAGAAAAAGCCTGAAAACAACCTAACTGATCAACAAAAGGAGGTGTTTCAGTGAAAATGAGGATAAGGTTTGCCTTTTGGAAAGATGTCGGTGGTAGGATAGAAGGGTGGACCAAGGAGAATACAACAGATGAGAAGAAATGGGAGGATTAGAGAAGGTTGAGTGGGTTCGCAGGATCTGTAGGTATCTTGGTCTATGGAGGCTGCCATAACAAAATATAGATTGGGTGAATTAAACAGAAATTGATTTGCTCACAGTTCTGGAGGCTAGCAATCCATGATCAAGATTCCGGCCAAAGGGATTTCTGGTTAGGTCCACTTCCTGGCTTGTAGATGGCTACCTTCTTGCTGCGTGCTCCCAAGACCTCTTTTTTTGTGCATCCTTGGAGAGAGGGACTGGGGGTTGGGGATGCAGGTGCAGGGTGGGGAATGGGGACTCTTCAGTGTCTTTTAAAATAAGGACACTAAGCCTATTTGATCAGGGTCCCATCCTTATGAACTCATTTAACTTTAATTGCCCCCAGAAAGACCCTATCTGCAAATACAGTTACACTGGGATTAGGACTTCAACACATGAATTTTGGGGGGTTAGGGGGTGGGAGGCAGTTGTGGACACAATTCAGTCCATAGCATAGGATATCTTTTTATTTTTTATTTATTTTATTTTTTCTTTATTGATTAAGATAGTACATATGTGTCCTTATCGCCCCAATTCCCCCCGCCCCCCTAGTGTCTGTGTCCATTGGTTATGCCCATTGGTTATGCTTTTATGCATACATATAAGTCCTTTTGTTGAACTTTCCCCCTTTCCCCCAACCTCCCCAGCCTTCTCTCTGAGGTTGGACGGTCTGTTCAGTGGTACTTTGTCTCTGTTTTTGTTCATCAGTTTATGTTGTTCATTATATTCCACAAATGAGTGAGATCATGTGATACTTATCTTTCTCCGACTGGCTTATTTCGCTTAGCATAATGCTCTCCAGGTCCATCCATTCTGTTGCAAATGGTAGGAGTTCCTTCCTTTATACAGCAGCATAGCATTCCATTGAGTAGATGTACCACAGTTTTCTAATCCACTCATCTGCTGATGGGCACTTAGGCTGTTTCCAAATCTTAACTATTGTAAATTGCACTGCTGTGAATATAAGGGTGCAATATATCCTTTCTGATTGGTGTTTCTTGTTCCTTGGGATATATTCCTAGAAGTGGGATCACTGGGTCAAACGGCAGTTCTATTTTTAGTTTTTTGAGGAAACTCCATACTGTTCTCCACAGTGGCTGCACCAGTCTGCATTCCCACCAGCAGTGCAGGAGGGTTCCTTTTTCTCCACATCCTCACCAGCACTTTTTGTTTGTTGATTTGTTGATGATAGCCATTCTGATAGGTATGAGATGGTACGTCATTGTCATTTTGATTTGCATCTCTCAGATGATTAGTGACTTTGAGCATGTTTTCATATGTCTCTTGGCTTTCTGTATGTCCTCTTTCAAAAAGTATCTATTTAGGTTCATTGCCCATTTTTTGATAGGGTATCTTTTTATCCCTAAGTGCTCAACCACTGAGCCACGCCCACCGGCTGGATCTTGCTAGCCTATTTCTCTAATATTTATGAGATGTTGTAAGTAAACACTGGAAAATAATACAACACAATGCACTGCTAATAGAAAACAGCAGGGGAAAGAGAGAAGACCTTTGAATTTTTTACAGAAAAAATATATTTTATTGATTTTTTACAGAGAGGAAGGAAGAGGGATAGAGAGTCAGAAACATCCATGAGAGAGAAACATCCATCAGCTGCCTCCTGCACCCCCCCCCCCCCCACTGGGGATGTGCCCACAACCAAGGTACATGCCCTTGACCGGAATTGAACCTGGGACTCCCCAGTCCACAGGCCGACGCTCTAGCCACTGAGCCAAACTGGTCAGGGCAGTCCTTTGAATATTTATTTCTCATCTACCTCTATTAACATTCTCAATTGAGATTAAGGTTATTTGGGAAGAACACAGAGAGGAAACCTGAACTAGCCATGTGAACATTCCATGTGGTAGGTCTTCAAACGGGGCTTTCATTTGCTGAGGATTCTGTGGGTACACTTTTTTTGACTGCAATCATATATTTGCAGAATTCAGAATAGAAAAGAGCAATGTCAAAAGCAGCACTACACCAGTCTCAGTCTTTTTGACAAGTGAGAAGTAATATGGTTTTGGTGTAGTCATTATTGTTTAGATTGCATTAAGCTTGAATATAAGCATTTACAAACTCCTGAGGCACATCTCTTATGTAAGTGGAATTAGGAGGTATTTTTTCAAGTTCAAGGCACCCTCCAAAAGAGCAGTCTTTTTGCTAAAGTGAGTGCAGATTGCCTGCAGTAGGGCTCATGGTGCTGTCATCAGAGTCCTGATGCCACGTGTGGGGGAGGGACTGGAGGGTAGTTGCTTCCCTGATGCATGGTGCAGTCTTGAGTGAGAACAGCTGTCATTTCATTTGTGGATTCTGTGTAAACTGTATCAGGGATTGATGAGGAAAGGCAACAATAGGGACGCACAAATTAAAACGTAACGTGCAGGGAGGCTACTCCCACGAGAATCCCAGTTGGAGAACGGGAGAAGGTCCCGGGATCACTCCATCCAGCTCCTTCCCTCCCAGGAACAAGGGGGTGCAGTGACCTGGTCCAAGTCCAACATAGATTGTTACAGAGCTAATGTAAGGATCCACCCTCCTCACTGGGTTTTCCAATGAAATGTGATTTTTTTTTTTGCCCCTGGGAAACTTTCTTTCTTTTTTATTTTTATTTTAAAATATATTTTATTGATTTTTTACAGAGAGGAAGGGAGAGGGATAGAGAGTTAGAAACATCAATGAGAGAGAAACATCGATCAGCTGCCTCCAGCATACTCCCCACTGGGGATGTGCCCGCAACCAAGGTACATGCCCTTGACCGGAATCGAATCCGGGACCCTTGAGTCCGCAGGCTGAGGCTCTATCCACTGAGCCAAACCAGTTAGGGCTCTTTCTTTTTTAAATAAAAAAATATTTAAAACAAACTAATCATTAAAAAAATGTCATCCCTTGGAATTTTTGTTTGCCCTCTACCAGGTAAATTAGGAAAGATTGTTGCTGCTATGGACTGAATATTTATGATCCACCCGCCAAATTAATATGATGGGATGAGGCTTCACATGATATGTTTGGCAATGTAACCCATCCCTGTTCTGTCAGATAAAGGAGAGTAATTTTGGAGGTGGGTATTGGAAGGAGGGAGTGGCATAGGGCGGGAGGAAGAGGGAAAAGAGAGAGAGAGAGAGAGAGAGAGAGAGAGAGAGAGAGAGAGAGAGAGAGAGAGAGAGAGAGACTGGAAAAAGAAGGTCGTTTTCCAGGAAGGGCGCTTGGTTTTACATGGGAAGTGGCTGGGACCCGAAGGCTGGCGATGACCAACAAGGGTCATGCAGAGCTGCAGTGGGCTTAGTGTTACAGATAAAGATACAATTATTTAAGAATTGATTTTGTAGACGAAGATACTTTCAGGTTATCTCCTGGGCCTCAGCATCAGGGTAGATCCATTGGGAGGGACTGGGCTGGAGCAGGGATTTACTGGGTTGCAGCAGAAGTTCTGAGGGTTTCCTCGTTCTTCCCTCTGCCAGATTCCCACGTGGTCACCCAGCATAATTGAGAAAATCAGTTGCTGCACAGTAAGCATGCTTTAAGTGTTTCCTATCTGTGGAAGCTTATGAGGGTGCCTTTGAGTGTGTTGTATTCCAGAAAGTAACCATTTACGTAGAGAATATCAGACTCCATCCTAGGCCAGCTTGAGTTAACACAAGTGCAACCTTACAATCACTCCGAAGATGGCCCTCCTTGTGTTCTGGGATAACTGCTTCTTGGGGGAAGTAAATGCTGGGTTGCAGTGAGGTATTTTGGTACCATCACCTTCCCGTAGGGCATTCTCTGTGAGAGGTGGGAAAGCGAGCTAGAGAGAAGCATCCAGAAAAAGGGGAGACCACAGCTGACCGGTGGCCATTAGCCCAGGGAGAGTCACTTTAGAGCGTAAGGAGGCAGGCGCAGGCCGACCGTGGGCCCCCAGGGCCACGTGGCAGAACACAAGTTACCCCAGGAGCTCCAGTCCGCAGCTCAGGCCCACTTCCCAGGACGTGGCTGTCAGGGAGGTGCATCCACCTGGAGCTGCTGCCAGCGGGCGGGCGGTCAGAGCTGCAGGCTGGGGAGGACCTCTTGGCAGGCTCTGCACCTGGCATGGCGCTGCTCCATCGGCCTCACAGCACCTGGCCAGGAGAGCCGCACCCTGTTTTTCCTCTGACTCATTCCCACAGGCTCTTCAGGGTGAGGTGGAGAGCAGTCTCTGTCGCTGAGGTTACAGGAACAGGCATTAATTACCGCTCAGCGCTGTGCATCTGTTTCACCAGTGCAGCAGGACAGCCCCGTGTGTGTGTGTGTGTGTGTGTGTGTGTGTGTGTGTGTGTGTGTGTTCGTTTATATAACTTTTTCTCTCAACTTGCTTCCTGGAATGTAGCTGGTGCCCCTCGTCTGGGTTTGCAGTCTGACTACCGACTGTCCCTCCGACGGACACCAGCTGGAGGGTTTCTTTAGTTGGCGATTTATCAGCCGGTAGAATATGAGACATCATGGGCTGGGAGACTGGCGAGCCCCGCTACACTTTAGTTCAGGTCATCTTTTTTTTTTTTTTTTTTTAATTAAATCTTTATTGTTCAGATTATTACATTTGTTCCTTTTTTTTTCCCCCCATAACTCCCCTCCTCCCAGTTCCCGCCCCACCCTCCGCCCTCACTCCCCACCCACTGTCCTCATCCATAGGTGCACGATTTTTGTCCAGTCTCTTCCCACATCTCCCACACCCCTTTCCCCCCCAAGAATAGTCAGTCCATTCCCTTTCTATGTCCCTGATTCTATTATAATCAACAGTTCATTCTGTTCATCAGATTATTTATTCACTTGATTTTTAGATTCACTTGTTGATAGATGCATATTTGTTGTTCATAATTTGTATCTTTACCTTTTTCTTCCTCTTCCTCTTCTTAAAGGATACCTTTCAGCATTTCATATAATCCTGGTTTGGTGGTGATGAACTCCTTTAGCTTTTCCTTATCTGTGAAGCTCTTTATCTGACCTTCAATTCTGAATGATAGCTTTGCTGGATAAAGTAATCTTGGTTGTAGGTTCTTGCTATTCATCACTTTGAATATTTCTTGCCACTCCCTTCTGGCCTGCAAAGTTTCTGTTGAGAAATCAGCTGACAGTCGTATGGGTATTCCCTTGTAGGTAACTGAGTTTCTTTCTCTTGCTGTTTTTAAGATTCTCTCTTTATCTTTTGCTCTTGGCATTTTAATTATGATGTGTCTTGGTGTGGTCCTCTTTGGATTCCTTTTGTTTGGGGTTCTCCGTGCTTCTTGGACCTGTAAGTCCATTTCTTTCACCAGGTGGGGGAAGTTTTCTGTCATTATTTCTTCAAATAGGTTTTGAATATCTTGCTCTCTCTCATCTTCTGGCACCCCTATAATTCTGATGTTGGTACGCTTGAAGCTGTCCCAGAGGCTCCTTACACTATCCTCGCATTTTTGGATTCTTTTTTCAATTTGCTTTTCCGGTTGGATGTTTTTTGCTTCCTCGCATTTCAAATCATTGACTTGATTCTTGCGCTCCTCTGGTCTGCTGTCGGGCGTCTGTATAATATTCGTTATTTCAGTCCGTGTGTGCTTAATTTCTAGTTGGTTCCCCAATATAAGATCGAGGGTCTTATTAGTTTTCGTGTAGATCTCATTAAGTTTATCGGCAGCTTCTAAACAGTTCTTGAGAGACCTTAAAAGTGTGGTTCTGAACTCTATTTCTTCCATTGAAAATTTTGTCCTGTTTCTTTGTCTCCGCATTTTGTTATGCTTCCTTGGTGCACCCCCTAGTGGTCTTTGTTCGCAGTCTTATAGATAAATCTTGATTGTTGTAGCTAATTCCAGGGAGGGTTTGACCTCCAGGCCAAGTGGCTATGAGAGTCAGCTATGAGTGTCAGCAGTGAGAGAACTTCTGTCCTCTAGGGAGGTGCTAATCTAGCCTTTGCCTGAGGCTATCCGGCAAATGCCTCTGTGCAGGGCTTGGGCGGGGCGGGTTGCACAGGATCAACAGGGTGGGCCGGAGAGAGCAGTTATGGCGGCTCTCAGTCCTGTCCCAAGGGGCTCTGCCTCTCTGAGTCCCAGCACCCGCTGCAAAGCTCGGAGAGAAAGCTGCACTCACTCTGACCGAAGCCAGACAGTCCCGCTTCTCCCGTTTGAGTCTGGGTCCCTAAAGGCTCGCCCGGATCTGGTGCTCAGAGTCTGCGACTCCCTCCCGATTGAAAACAACAACCGCGCCCTCCGCCGCCAGCCCGCTCCGCGCACTCCGCACCTCAGAATTTGACTTCAGCACTGCGCCTCCTCTGAGTGTCCGCATGCGTTTCTCTTTCCTCCTAGTTGTAGGACTTCCACTCAGCCAGCGTTCCTGTGGTTCTGGGTGGTGTCCCTTCCGTTTTTTGGTTTCACTTTTGAAGTAGTTGTTCAAAGCAGCAAACTCCGGCGTTAACCTATGCCGCCATCTTGGTTCTCTCCAGGGGGCTTCTTCTAGTTCAGGTCATCTTATCTGCATTCAGCCCCTGCATTCACTTACTGCTTCCAACCAACATAAATTGGTTGACTTTCAGGTATTCTCTTTTCCTCCACCTTAAATAACACCCTTTTCCTTTGTGATAACCGCTTCAGGAAATGGCAACAGGGACTGAATCCACCATCCCTTTGACGTGGCAGCTATAGAAAAAAGGAAGGACGAGGCTGGTGTGGGTTACTGAGTTGTTCCTCTTCAACTTTTAATAGGTCTATGTGAGCATTTAATGAACCCAAGTGGATTTAGACAAGGCCCTCACAGAATTAGAGTGGAGATCAGAGAGGAGTTGAAAAGGTCAAGTTTGGCCGCCTTGTTGACGGGTTTTTAGCTTGAGATGCCTTCTAGCAGCCACCTGGTCCGAAGGAGGAGGACTCTGGCACAAAGCTCTGCTGTGTCTCCTGCGAACCCGGCCTCGGAGGTGCTCCCGACAAAGTGTTATGGAAGTGCTACCCCATTGTCCTCGGGGCCCAGGACAGAAGGTGGGAGTTTGACTAGGGGAGCCTGTTCTCCTGTTTCTCTCTCTGGCTTCTTGGCTTCTGGACCCCACCTCAGCCGGGCTGGTCCCAGCTCTGCAGGCAGCACTGCTCTCACTCGGGGCCGGGGGTGGGGGGGTGGGATGGGGGTTCGGGGCACCACATGCCAGCTTCCGCTGTGCATCTGAGCAGGAGGCGCCACAGCGCCAGCACCGGGGCAGCTCTTTCCCCGCATCTGACTGTGGAGCAGGCCCCCTGCTGGTCTTTCTCCTGGGCACGACTGTGCACCCTGAGCTGTTTGCACTGCAGCAGAGCCTGGCTCTCTGACTTCCCCCAGGCCCAGGTTCCAGTCTGACGCCTCCACAGTTTCGATGGGTAATCTCTGGCCACTGTTCCTGAGCGTTTACAATTTCATAGGCATTGGGGTGGGGCTTTGGGACCTTTCCTCTCAGCCATGTCTCTGGCTGCTTGTTTTTCCTTCCCTTATTCTGCCTCTCCTTCCCGCTCACCTTCTAATCTGGGTTTCTCTGTTATCTTCCCGCGTGTGGCACTGCTTCTTTCAGTAGAAAGAAATGAGTACACGATGCATAATTTCCGTTTTATACTCAGACAAAGGCAAAATTTTTTTCAAACATGTACGAATAGAAAGAACTTTAAAAAAATTTATAATTCTCTCATCAAAACTGACCCTCTCCTTCCTGAGGTTTTTTTTTAAAGTAGCCAGATGAGATATTGGCATTTCATTCATAAAAATAGGCCTGTCAAATACCTGCAGGCAAGGGCAGCGTATAACCAGGGGAGAGAGAGGTACAGTGGAGAGTGTAGACTGACCTAGATTTACAATGTAAGCTCTTAGAGCCTCCATCTCTTCATGGGGAGAGTAGGGATAATAAAACACAGTGGTTGAGGGTCCTAGATGGTAAGAGTGAAAGCTACGCCAAGGCAGCCTTTCCTGGGACAGATGGCGAACACACGGCACAGTGATTACAAAGTAGGAATGTCTCCGGGTGAAGTGCAGGCAATGAAGGCACTTAGGCTGGGGCCAGGGAGTGGTGAGTGGGGGCAGCCAGCCAGGCAGAGGTTTCCAGAGCACACCTGGGCTCTAACCGCATAGGGGTCCACATCGCTGCTCCAGAGTCTCTGAGTGGGAGCCCTGAACGCCGCTATATCTGAGAAATGGTCCCTGACCGTCCTTCCTGTGAGGGGCAGGTAATCTCTCATCCCTCTCTGCTCCGGCCGCACTTTATAGCTTTCTTAATGGATTTATCACATTATAAAGTCATTTAAAAATTGATATATCGACCCCTCACATGCCTGCAAATTTTTCTGAGGCAGGGATATCATCGTATTCCTCTTTGTACCCTCTGAGGTTGCCGGCTGTGATCCTTAGATGCGTGATGCACAGTATCATCAAGTGCAAGTAGAGCTTTGCTGACTGACAAGGTTGGGGCAGTGACAATACAGGCCTGGGTTCCTTGCTGCAGGGCTTGGGAGGGGTATGTGGTGCAGCAGGAAGAAAGGACAGACTCTAGGATGGAGAGGTGTTATATTATGATTAGTGGCCCGGTGCACGGATTTGTGCACATTGACAAGAAATTAATTAGAAGGTGGCCGGCCGGGCGGGACTGGGCAAGACAGTTTGGACATGCCCTGGAGCCAACCTTCCTTGGTCCCTTCCCTGCTGGCCGCACCTGGGGCAGAGCCACGGCTCCAAGGGCATCTGCGGAGTGATCAGGGTCCCTCCAGCTGGTGGGGTCCCTGGGCCTGGCCTGCAGGGATTGGGCCGAATCATCTCTCTGACATCCCCCGAGGAGTCCCAGAGTGCGAGAGGGCACTCTGCCAAGTTGCTGTCTTACAGGGTATGGAACGCAAACCCAAGTGTGCAGTAAATCAGATTCGGGCTGACAGTGTCCCAGCAACAACATAACCCATGGCCGAAGGTGGAATCACGCAGCCCCATCAGGAATTGGGCTCCCTCATTTCTGGTTCCGGGTGTGTCACCTGAGAACCACCACTGCCAAGTCACTGCAGCTCTGCGGCTCCTGTGTTGAGCGTCTGCCTCCTAGTGGTAAGTGTGCTTCATACCTACTGGCTGGTCAGGTGGTCGGATGGTCGTTTAGCCTTTTATATATCTATAGATTAGATGCATTTTCCTATATATATTTGAAGTACACACAAACATCCCATTTAATTTCAATCCTCATTCAATATCTCTGAAAATCTATAAGGATTCAGTGCTTCTTGAACTTTTCCATGGAAAAATAGCCCCAGGCAAAGTGGAAGGACCACCAGCCTGGTTAGGGCTGCGGAAATGGGGCTGGAGTCAGAACCTGAACCTGCCTGCAGCAAGCTCACACTTTTTTTTTTTTTTATTGCTTAAAGTATTACAAAGGGTATTACATATGTATCCATTTTATCCCCCCGCCCTAGACAGTCCCCTAGCCTCCCCTATCACCCAGTGTCTTATGTCCATTGGTTATGCTTATATGCATGCATACAAGTCCTTTCGTTGATCTCTTACCCCCCTACCTCCTGCCCCCCAACCCTCCCCGGCCTTCCCGCTGCAGCTCGACAATCTGTTTGAGGCAGCTCTGCCTCTGTATCTATTATTGTTCAAAAGTTTATAATGGTCTCTATTGTCCATGAATGAGTGAGATCATGTGGTACTTTTCCTTTATTGACTGGCTTATTTCACTTAGCATAATGCTCTCCAGTTCCATCCATGACGTTGCAAATGGTAAGAGTTCCTTCCTTTTTACAGCAGCATAGTATTCCATCGTGTAGATGTACCACAGTTTTCTAATCCATTCATCTACTGATGGGCACTTAGGCTGTTTCCAGATCTTAGCTATGGTGAATTGTGCTGCTATGAACATAGGGGTGGATATATCCTTTCTGATTGGTGTTTCTGGTTTCTTGGGATATATTCCTAGAAGTGGGATCACAGGGTCAAATGGGAGTTCCATTTTCAGTTTTTTAAGGAAACTCCATACTGTCTTCCATAGTGGCTGCACCAGTCTGCATTCCCACCAGCAGTGCACGAGTGTTCCTTTTTCTCCACATCCTCTCCAGCACTTGTCGTTTGTTGATTTGTTGATGATAGCCAGTCTGACAGGTGTGAGATGGTACCTCATTGCTGTTTTGATTTGCATCTCTCGGATGATTAGTGACTTTGAGCATGTTTTCATATGTCTCTTGGCTTTCTGAATGTCCTCTTTTGAAAGGTGTCTATTTAGGTCCTTTGCCCATTTTTTGATTGGATTGTTTATCTTCCTTTTGTTAAGTTGTATGAGTTCCCTATAAATTTTGGAGATTAGGCCCTTATCAGATATGTCATTGGCAAATATGTTTTCCCACACAGTGGGTTTTCTCGTTGTTTTGTTGATGGTTTCTTTTGCTGTGCAGAAGCTTTTTATTTTGATGTAGTCCCATTTGTTCATTTTTTCTTTAGTTTCAAGTGCCCTAGGAGCTGTATCAGTGAAGAAATTGCTTCGGCATATGTCTGAGATTTTCTTGCCTTTGGATTCTTCTAGAATTTTTATGGTATCCTGTCGTACATTTAAGTCCTTTATCCATTTTGAGTTTATTTTTGTGTATGGTGTAAGTTGGTGGTCTAGTTTCATTTTCTTGCATGTATCTGTCCAATTTTCCCAACACCATTTATTGAAGAGACTATCTTGGCTCCATTGTATGTTCTTGCCTCCTTTGTCAAATATTAATTGAGCATATTGGTTCGGGCCGATTTCTGGGCTCTCTATTCTATTCCATTGATCTATATGCCTATTCTTGTGCCAGTACCAGGCAGTTTTGAGAACAGTGGCTTTGTAATACAACTTGATATCTGGTATTGAGATCCCACCTACTTTGTTCTTTTTCAGGATTGCTGCAGCTATTCGGGGTCTTTTTTTATTCCAGATGAATTTTTGGAAAGTTCGTTCTAGATCTCTGAAGTATGCTGTTGGTACTTTAATGGGAAGTGCGTTGAATTTATAGATTGCTTTGGGTAGTATGGACATTTTAATGATGTTGATTCTACCAATCCATGAACACGGTATGTTCTTCCATCTGTTTATGTCTTCCTCTATGTCTTTTTTCAACGTCCTGTAGTTTTCTGAGTAGAGGTCTTTTACCTCTTTAGTTAAGTTTATTCCTAGGTAGCTTAGTTTTTTCGGTGCAATGGTAAACGGGATTGTTTTTATAATCTCTCTTTCTGAAAGTTCACTATTGGTGTATAGAAATGCCTCAGATTTCTTGGGGTTAATTTTGTATCCTGCTACATTGCCAAATTCATGTATTAAGTCTGCAAATAAGGACAGTTTTACTTCCTATTTTCCAATTTGGATGCCTTTTATTTCTTCTTCTTGCCGAATTGCAATGGCTAACACTTCCAGTACTATGTTGAACAGGAGTGGTGAGAGGGGGCATCCCTGTCTTGTTCCTGTTCTTAGGGGAAAATGGTGTTAGTTTTTGTCCGTTGAGTATGATGTTGGCTGTGGGCCTGTCATATATGGCTTTTATTATGTTGAGGTATGATCCTTCTACTCCCACCTTGCTGAGAGTTTTTATCAAAAATGGGTGTTGAATTTTGTCAAATGCTTTTTCTGCATCAATTGATATGACCATGTGGTTTTTTTCTTTCAATTTGTTTATGTGATGTATCACGTTTATTGATTTGCGGATATTGTACCATCCTTGCATCCCTGGGATAAATCCTACTTGGTCATGGTGTATGATCTTTCTGATGTACTGCTGGATCCGATTTGCTAAGATTTTGTTGAGGATTTTGGCATCTATGTTCATGAGGGATATTGGCCTGTAATTCTCTTTCATTGTGTTGTCTTTACCTGGTTTTGGTATTAGGGTGATGCTGGCTTCATAGAATGAGCTTGGAAGTGTTCCTTCCTCTTGAATTTTTTGTAGTAGTCTGAGGAGGATAGGTTTTAGTTCTTCCTTGAATGTTTGGTAAAACTCCCCTGTGAAGCCGTCTGGTCCTGGGCTTTTGTTTGATGGAAGCTTTTTGATGACTGCTTCAATTTCTTCCATAGTTATTGGCCTGTTGAGATTTTTAGATTCTTCCTGATTGAGTTTTGGAAAGCTCACACTTTTTATTCCCATAAAATTTATAGACACTTGCCTGGCCAGTGGGCTCAGTGGTGAGTGTCGACCTATGAACCAGGAGGTCACGGTGCCATTCCTGGTCAGGGCACATGTCTGGATTGTGGACTCGATCCCCAGTAGGAGGCATGCAGGAGGCAGCTGATCAATGATTCTGTCTCGTCATTGATGTTTCTATCTCCCTCTCCTTCTCCCTCTCCCTTTCTCTCTCTGAAATCAATAATAACATTTTAAAAAATAAAATTCATGGACACTTTGTATTAAGCAATCCAACTCATTTTTATACCAAATTATGTTTTTAGCTACTTCCCCCCATCATCTCCATCTTTGAATCTCTTGGTGAAGTTGAACTTCAGGAAGATGCGCATTTTTACCCCTTGACTTGGTGCTCTTCCTGGTCTCCCCATGTCCCACCACCAGGTAGCTTTAGGGGAGAGTGATGCCCAGGACATGGCGCACTTTCCTGCCATAGTAAATGTTTGATGATTTGAGAAGTGAGGATATTATGCCTCTAGGTGACCAGTTCTCCCTCCCGGGGACATTTGACATCTGAGACACAGCTCAGGAACGAAATGAACAGGCCCGGATGAATCTTGGGAAATCTGTCCTCTTGCTTAATGTTCCTCTTGTGTGGCTCTGTGTTGTATCAGTATTGATTCCATCTTTGAAAGACGCTGTTTGTTACGGGACCACCAACCTGTTAGCCTACAATTAAAAAAAAGAATTTCCCTTCTCTGAGGGCACCAAGAAGAAAAATTCAGCTAACTATAAGGTTTAGGAGGTCAAGTGCAGGGAACTTGCATCACAGGAGCAGAGGTTGACACTGAGAAAGCCTTTCTTCCACCCCAGCTCATACCCTTGGCACCACCAGGAAATAAAGGAGGAAAGGAAAAAAGTATCTTTGGTTAGAATGTAGGTAAGGGATCACAGACCTGAGGAGGGGCCTTTTTGATCCCTTAATAATTTTCATGAGCAGAATGAAATAGATCAGCAGTCACCAACCTTTCAGATCTCATGTACCCCCAGTGGTCCATGGACCACCGGTTGGCGACTGCTGAAATAGATGATATGTTGTGTACTTCTCTCTTTAAGAAAAGGAAATTGTAGTGTAGGTTATAGCTTCCAGTGTGTGTGTTTGTGAATTTTAAGCCCCAGGTCTGGTCTCAGTACCTCACCATACCCACCTATAAGAGCTGCCCATGGCAAATGAAAGGAAGCACCACATCTTATTCGGAGAGCATGTTAGGGTTTCCTAAGTTACCTCTTAGGAAGTAACATTTAGGCAAGACATTTAAGGTGAATGACAAGAAAGAGCCATATAGAGCCCGGGGCCCAAGCATTTCAGGAAAGGAAACTGCATGCAAACACCTAGGTTTTCTCTGTGTAGGGGGATGGTGGGGTTGAGAGGGGATGGGGTGTTTTAATTACCTTTGCAAACTACACAATTTCCCCCCTCGAAGACTCTACTGTGTTTCTGTGAGGTCTGCCTGCTCCACCTTCAATCTGAGAATCCCCGCTGCTGTCAGTGAGATGCTGTGAGTGACAGAGTTTATCATCTTCCTTGGGTGTACTGGGGCAGAAAACAATGTGGACAGATAGAGCTCTAAAAATATGAAGATTCGGTCAAGGTCAGTGGAAGCAGGGAAGCATCTGTGTCTGTCACTCTGCCTGGAGGCAGCATGGGAACGTGTGTGTGATGGCACTAGATGGAACCCGAGTCATTTTCTTCAGCCTGGAGGGCTGGAAGCAGTGGCTGGGATGCAGGTGGAAAACCGCTATTTAAACCTTGCCAGCATTTTCTTTTTCCTTCTGTTTTTCCAGAGAATGAGTCTGGCTTGACTATTGAGAGACAGTTTCTCCTGTAACAACAAGAGCAATACTTCGATGTACAGATAAAGGCAAGAATCTCTTCTGGAGAGGGAAGTTGTAAGGCAA
Organism: Myotis daubentonii; assembly: GCF_963259705.1. Lineage (NCBI taxonomy): Eukaryota > Metazoa > Chordata > Mammalia > Chiroptera > Vespertilionidae > Myotis > Myotis daubentonii. Next base: position 62,410,899 of record NC_081849.1, read on the forward strand.
CCGGAAGCTAAGCTACGTCTGTGTAAATAAGCTGCGCCTGTTTAAGGTAAATGTCTAAAGAAAACTGAAAATGAATGTCATCTGCAGCTGGATGAAATGGCAGAATTTTTGGGTGGGAAAGGCGCAGACAATGAATTTTCCTCTGAAAGGACCCTGGGGAAGGGGATTTGGGCTACGAGACCTTGGTGGGGGTGTTGGCTGCAGGCTGCGGGTCAGAGACCAAGAGAAGTGTGCTCAGTGCTGGTGAGGCGTGGCCTGTGGAGCTGCGGCACCCGGATGCAATGTTCAGACGGATGGTATCTGCTCTGTGCTGCCCAGCCCTCAGTGAGACTTTTGTTTCCCGTTCTCACCTGGGTGCTGGATGGGCCTGTGCCTCGGGGATCAGGCAGATTGGCAGCCGTGGCCTGGAAACAAGTCCCAGGAGTGAGTCAAAGTGGCAGCACGGACACTTTCTTTTGTGTCAATACGAGACAGGACCTTCTGCTCGGGTGCCACATCCCGTCCTCACCTCAATCAAGGGTTTGTATCTCTGGATTCTAATTCTGTTTTTTTTTTTTTAAAGATATATTTTATTGATTTTTTACAGAGAGGAAGAGAGAGGGATAGAGAGTTAGAAACATTGATGAGAGAGAAACATCGATCAACTGCCTCCTGCACACCTCCCACTGGGGATGTGCCTGCAACCAAGGTACATGCCCTTGACTGGAATCAAACCTGGGACCCTTCAGTCCGCAGGCCGACGCTGTAGCCACTGAGCCAAACCAGTCAGGGCACGGATTCTAATTTCTTGCCTGGGCCACCCTCTTCCCAGGATGATTGGCAGTGTTAACACCTATTTCCTTCAGGGGAAGCCCTTCTCCCATGGACAGCAATATAGTTTTACCCGAGACTCTGCTGAGAAAAATCACAGAAGAGACATCCCTGCATAGACGAACTCCCCAGGCTCACATCATTCAGGATGAAGTGAGTTACCTGTTTGGCTGAGAACAGCCTTCGGTCCATGCTTTTCAACTGGGGAGCTAATATATCTAGCCAAGGTTTTGCGAGCAGGGGATTTCTCCCTCCCCCTCTGTCCAAGCCAGTACTAGAGCAGTGACTGAGTTGTCTGTCCCTCAAGTTGTCTGTCCTTGAGTTGGAGTTAGCCAGGGCATTTGTCTTCCAGCCTCGCTTTATTTGTAATTAAGATGGTATTACTTAGTGCTCCACCTCTGCCTATGCTATTTTGTTGTTTCTTTCTTTTTTAAAAAATGTAAATGTTTTTATTGGTTTTGGAGAGGGAAGGAGATATGAAAACATCTACAAGAAACATTGATTAGCTGCCTTCTGAATGCCCCCTACTGGGGATCGAACCCGCCACCTGGGCATATGTCCTGACTGGGTAATCGAACCAGCCACCTCCTGGTGCATGGGAAGATGCTCAACCAACTGAGCCATACTGCTCGGGCTATTTTATTTCTTCCTGGGTTCAAGACAGGAAAGGGGATTCTATTAGGCTCTCTCAAAACCCCACAAGTCCTGCCAATGACTTACTCTGTAAATTGGGCAAACTACTTTGCATTTCTATTTCTCCATCTGTAAACTGGAGGCCACTGGATAAGGGTGAAAAACAGTGCTAGATATTATTGGCTGAAAGATGTCATTGCTGGCCCCATCCCCCCAGTGATATTAGAATCACTGTTTGACAACATGTTCTAAGTCTTCACCAAGGACCTTGCTGCTGTGACACATTGATTCGTGTGGGCTGGCACCATCTGCTCCCATCTGCTGCGAGTGGTGTAATTGCTCTCAGTTGTCAACATCCAGCACCCACAGCTGCTTTGTGGGGAAAGGCTCCAGCACTGTGGGCCCAAGTACAACTTGCTCATCCGTTCACTCCTGTGAAAGGGGTCCAGGCGCTCAGCATACCCCTCCCTCTTGTCTTGGGGACTGGTCACAATTCAGCTAGGCATGCAGCTCTAGCTTCTCACAGCTACCAGTAAGGACAAGCTTTCTACCTCTGCGAAAAGCACTTTGCCCTGAGCCTCAGGATGAGATCACCTCTTGGATCTTTGTTGCATGTACACTTGGTGTACTGTTTTTACTACTGGTTGATCTGGGTTCAAATCCTAGTTCTGTCCCTCAATAGTGATGGGATTGTGGACCAATGCCTTAATCTCTTTATCTGTAATGTGGAGCTAATACTTACCTTGCAGGCTATTGTGAAGATTTCACTCAACCAGGGCAGGTAAGTGAAGCACTTAGCACAGTACGAGGCTAATAGTAAATGCTCAATAAATGGTAGTGATGCTTTAACTGAAGTGCCTATCCCTTGCTTAGGGAGCAATTGAAGACTAAGGATTTCTTCCTAACGTGGTCCACATGCATTTCTAGCCCTCTGGAAGCTTATTCCTCAAATTATGGTCCTTGGTTCAGCAGGTGTTTCTGAGCTTCAGAGAAGACGTGTGTGGCTAATGAGGCATCCTGCATCCTGAAAAGTGTGCAGGTGGGTGAGATTCAAATTTGATCTTGTCAGGGTCAGTTTAGCTGTTGATATGGCCAATGTAAGCAATACCCTTGTTGAAGGAATTTCAGGACGCCAGGCTTGGCAGAGATTGCCGTATTAAAAGTGAATTCCCAAGAGGGAACTCTTCTCAATGCAAATAAATTTAAAATAATCTATAATAATAAAAGCACAATATGCTAATTAGACCGGACGTTCTTCCAGATGACCTTCCAGACAAGCTGGGGCTGGGAGGGAAGCCTGGGTCCCGGGTGCCAGAGGAAAGCCGGTGCCAGCAGCTGGGGGAAGGAAGGCCTACTCTTGCATGAATTTCATGCATCGGGCCTCTAGTTCAGTCATAATGTGGAGATGAGAAAAGTTGGGCAAAGAGAATAGTAATTTAGTAAGTAGGATGAATTGGCAATTTGCTTGTGTGTGTGTGTCTGGTCAGGTTCCAGATGACAATTGTCCATCCATGTCTGAGGCATTTGGTTGGGCCAGGAATGGCACTGCAATAGTATTCTGGGCTCTGCTCCCAATGAGTTAATCAGCAGAAAATAATTAAAAATTAGAATGCAATTGGGGAGTTAAAACAATGCACATCTGAAAAGGACACGGGCCAAATGGGCCATCCTAGCATGGACACAATTAGAGTTCTGAGCAGGGGCTGTCACTTCTCAGTAAGTCGCCTCTGGTCACTCTGGCCTCCTTGCTAGGCTGGCACACACCACACATCAGGCAAGCTTCCACCTCAGGGCTGCCGAGCTTGCTTCTTTCACTGCCTGGCACACTCTGCCCAGACGTCTGCCTGCTCTCCCTCACCTCCTCAGGCCTCTGCTCGAATGTCCCCTTCTCAGCCAGGCCTTTCTTCATTATCCTATTTGAGACAACACATTGCCCAACCCTCACGCATCCTTTCCCGCTGATCTTTTACTGTAGCACCATCGACCGCATAGTATGTGTTTTCTCATTGATTTGCTTATTTTCTGCCTTCCCCATTGGAATGTAGAGTCATAAAGGCTGGGCTTTTGTTTGCTCTGTCCCAGGCTTTATCTCCAGACCCTAGAATAGTTCCTGTCACACAGCACATACTCAATGCATATTTGTTGAGTGCATGGTAACTTTACATGCTCTCTCTCATGTTTATAGAACCTTGCAAGCTAGTTATTATTTGCATGTCAGAGATGAAGAAGCTAAGGCTGGGAGAAGCTAAGTGCCTGTCCATAGTCACAGAAGCTAATAAATGGCAGAGACAGGGTTTGAACCTGGTCTTTGATTTCTCCCTAAGCTCCAAACTATGAGTTTACGTATCTGTTGTTTTAAGCAATGAAGTTTGTGGTGATCCGTTTCAACAGCCACAGGAAACTAACACCAGACTTCTTTTTTAAAAAAATTATATTTTTATTAATTTCAGAGAGGAAGGGAGAGGAAGAGATCGATAGAAACATGAATGATGAGAGAGAATCATTGATTGGCTGCCTCTTGCACGTCTACCACTGGGGATTGAGCCTGCAACTCTGCCATGTGCCCTGACTGGGGAACCGTGATCTCCTGGTTCATACGTCGATGCTCAAACACTGGGCCATGCTGCCTGGGCCAAACACCGGGCTTCTTAAACTTTACAGTCCTAGGTGTATGGGTACCCTAAGAACTGGGTGCCACTGGGGGCCCTATCCAGTGGGTCTATCATGGTGCCCTCCACATGGCTGCCTTTCTAAGGAGGCCCCCGGATGGTGCTGATGGTGCAGGTCTGCTGGCCGCACTTGCAGGAGCAGGTTGAAGAGTATAAAGGTAACACATGACCTGTTCACTGCAGGCAGTTTACCAGTTTCCTAGCCCATTCTTGTCCTGTCTAGCTCCTTAGATCATGTCCAATTTCCTCAGGCAAAGGGAAGATCAGAATTCAGGCTGCTGCCCAGATAATTGAGATAAAAATTAATTAGACGATGGCCTCATTTCCCGCCCTGGCTAAACATGGTGTGTGGCCATTTTGAAGGAACAAAGGGGTAATTGCTGCAGTAGTCACATCTGCAATGTGTCATCATTTTCAGAGTGCCAGTAAAAAATCTCTGCACCTACTGAGCAGGAGTGTGGGTGCTGAGGGTTCATTTAATTCTAAAAGCCATAAAAGCTGAAAATTAAAAAGAAGCACCACCCCGTGGGTAATTCTAATGCTAGGCATTGAAGTTTCCAACAATGGGGCGTTTAGTTAGCATCAGCGTGGGGTGGTTTTCACGTGGCTGTTTATCTTCCACTTAAGGTGTTGTGGTGGGGAACAGCGGAGGAAGAAGAACCAATTGATGTAAATGCAGACCCCTTTGTTAAAGGACAAGGTGCCAATGAAGAGGGCAGAGGGCAGTGGTGAGCTTGGGCGGATGCTGATATACACAACTTCCCTTAGAGAACTGTCTCCAGACTTTTTGGAGATGGGAGGGACATTTTGGAACTTTGATTTTGGGCTCTCTCTTCCTTCTTCATTAGCATTCTCCTCCAGAAAGCTTGGAAGGTATTCAGAAGCAGGTTATCTTTTTTTCATTGTGGCAAAATAGACATGACATCATGTTCATCATCGGAACCATTTTTACGTGTACAATCCAGTAGCATTAAGAATATTCACACTGCTATGCAACCATCACTGCTGTCCATTTCTAGAACTTTTTCATCATTCCAAGCAGAAACTTTGTATCCATTACACAATAGCTCTCCATTCCTCTTCCTAGCCCCTGGTAACCGCTATTCTACTTTCTGTCTCTGAATTTGCTTATTCCAGGTACCTCGTATAAATAGAATAATAGAATATGTGTCCTTAGATATCTGGCTTATTTCACTTAACATAATACCCTCAAGATTCATCCATGTTATAGCATGTGTTAGAATTTCATTCCTTTTTATGCCTAAACAGTGTTCAATTTATGTGTATAGCATGTTTTGTTTATCCATTGGTAGGCATTTGGTTGGTTTACGCCTTTGGGGTATTGTGAATAAGTATTTTACCTTTTAAGTTAAGATTCATTTAAATCATGACTTTTGAGAACCCTATGTCTTTCCTTTCAAGGTCCTTTTCCTTCCTCTATCCTCTTCTGTTCTTCCATTTTCCTTCCCCCAAACCCAACCCTGACCTTCAGCCACCCGGTTGCTATGTCCTGAATGCCTAACATTCTTTCTCACTATCTGCTTCCTTCATAAAAAGCTTTTTATGCATGATGATCACAGCACTGAAATCTCCAACTCTGCTGGGTACTGATCTGATTTAAATAATTTATACAAAGATGGGAATTGGTAAGCTTAGCACTCACAGTTGTGATTTGCATGTATAATAACATGATTATTGACACAAGCAAATCTCTTGTTGGTATATTAATATGAGAGAAAAAAATTTTTTTTAAAGTAGGGAGCTTCTTTTTTCCTCCTTTGTTCCTACCTACATCTAACCTAGCGGTCATCTAGTGGGAATTTTCTGTCATTCATATAATTCAGGCACTGGCCATGTGTCATCTTCATGTGATCCTATGAAAAAGTATTATTCACATTAATAAGAAATAAGAAAACACGTCCAGAGAGGTTAAGAATTTTACCCATTTAACTAAGTCACCAGCTTGTAAATAGTAGTGCTGGATTCAAACTCACCTTTGTCCTACATTTTCAGATGTAGGCCAGCTGCATGTAAAGAACCAGGACCTGGAGTTGGTCTTAGGTTCTAGTTTGCATGGTTGTAGCAACAGGGGTGAAGACTGGGGCTGGAAGGGAGAGTTGGGGATGAACTGTGGGAGCCCTGTGTTCTGAGTGAAGCAAGGACAATTGACTTCACTGTGTAGAATAATTAGACAGCAGGTATCTAGTGGGCCAGTGATATCTTTTTCCCCAGTATCTGGGCTGGTGCCCTGCACATGACTGGAGCTAATATCACCTCTCCATCGTCCTTCCTTTGTTACTGTGGGTTCTAGGCCTGGCTCCTTCACAGAATCCTGGCAGGCAGCATACAGTCTTGGGAGGAGAATAGGGGGTGTGACATCAGCAAAGGGGAAGATGCAGGGAGTAGGCAAAAATATAAGAAAGAAAAAGTATTATTCATTGAGCTTCCCAGGACTCTGGTTGGAGTAAGAGAGCAAAATCAAGCCTCGTCTTTACCACTCGGCACTCATACCTTCCTATTTATATCTCCAAGGGAAAAGAGAACTTGGAAATGAACTTTACTAACGAATAATGAATGGATTGCATGTATGCTTAGGGCTTTCAACTATCACTGGTTACAAGGATCCCAAAAGTCAGGGGAGGGAAATTGAAAAATTAAAATAACCTGGTCATCCAAGATACAGTGACAATTCAGTCACTTTCCCCCTGACATTTTAATTGTCATCACTTTGTGAAACAAAGGGACTTTTCCTCCCAATCCCTGGGTGAGCAAGGATGCAGGGAGGGCTGGGACTGGCCTGCAGTGAGATGGGACATGTGACCAGCGATCTGTTCTGACGCTGGGAAGCATGTCTGCGATTGGCCTCCTATGTACGTCAGTCCTCATCTCTTGCTCTGGGCTGTACTAATGAATAAGAGACAAGTTGCAAGTAGAGACTGAACTTTTTATCTCTTTTATTTAACAAGTGTTTGTTGAACATGTAGTAGGTGTTGGGGATATGTGCTTTTATACAGAGACTTCTCTGTGACCAGAAACAAGTTACATGAGATAATTAGGGATTCTGTTACATGATGGAGAAAAACAAGGTGAATGATCAGTTGCTTCCTGCCCTGACTGGGGATCTAACCTACAACCTAGATATATGCCCTGACTGGGAATCAAACCCGCAACCATTCGGTGTATGGGACGACGCTCTAACCAATTGAGCCACCTGGCCAGGGTGGGGACCTGGTTTAAATGGGTTGTCGGGGAAGGCCTCTCAGAAGAGGTGTCATTAGGTTTTGAGGAGGAACCACTGTGGGGAGAGCATCAAAGCCCCTACTCACGGCCCTCCACTCCTTCCCATCTCCGAGTGAGCTTAGCATTAAATCCAGGCTTCTCATTGCAGTGTAAGGCTTTACTAATTAGTTTTATTTTCTTCTTTTAAAAAAGGACGTGGCAGTTTCTCCAGCTCGTCAGCAGGGAGGCAGAGATGGCAGGAATGAGAGCACTGCCAATCCCGCTGCCTGAGTTCCTCATGGTTTCAGGGGCTTTCACGGGGGAGGCTGGGGGTGGGGTGGGGGGATTCCCTCTGCGGTTAGTCTGCAGAGCTATTCCGCTCCCTGGGCATTTGTTGAATTGCTTGTGTAAATGGGATGCTTAAAAAAGTGCCGTCCCTCAAAGATGGGGATTTAGATCCTTTCTTGCAAAGTCTTTCTTTTTCTTTTCCTGTTTTAATAAGACAATTCTAAAAAGGCTGGAAATCTGCTTGCTCTTTGGAGATGTGCTTTTATGCCTCAGTTTAAAATGCTATCTTCTGCTTCAGTTTTTAAATGATGATGATTATAATAAAAATAATGGCATAGTATCAACTAAGCACTTACTATGGACCAGGTACTATGCTAGAAATGCTTTCCACGCAGCATCTCATTTAATCCTCACAACATGAAGAAGCTGTATGGTTTGGTGGTTTCTCAGATTGCTCAAGTTTGAGTCTCAGCTCTGTGATTGCTGGGCAAGTTACTTAACTTCTCTGTGTCTCCTTTACTCTTCTATAATGTGGGGATAATAACAGGTCCCACTCGGCCTCTCCCATGGGGCTGTGGAAAGGATTAAATGAGTTACTATATGCAGGATGCTCAGAGCAGTACCTGGTGTGTATTAAGCCCTATATAATTCCTAACCCATCATCGATATGAAGTAATACCACTACTCAGCCCCACTGAACACATGAGAAAAATAACATTTAAATTAAATCATTTGCCCAAGGTTACCTACCAGGAATTGACATGCTCTCCCACTGCCGTGAATATGTTCTGTTTGCCCACAATGCCCTTCGGTATCGGGAGGATTTGAAATATACGTGATGCAAATTTGTTTTTGGATCTGAGCTCCATAGGATCACTCACAGTAGTTGGATGGCAAACTTTGATTTATGTGGAAAACCCTTTCTGTGCTAATGGTGTCTTTCCAGACCCCATTTCTCAGTGAGATGACAGTATGGCCAGGATAATCAGAAAAAATGATTAGTCCTTTTGCCTTGGAAATGGTTTCCTAAGCCTCAGGGAAAGAAACAGACCATCTGCCAGGTTAACTTCCTGGAAGCTTGTTGCCTGCTTGGGAGCAGGGTATTGGGGACAGACAAGTCTGGTTTTGTATCGTGGTCTTTGCATTCCCTTGTTGAATAATTTCATGCGAGTCCTTCGCTTTTCTCAAGGCCCATTTCTTTGTGTGTGAAATGGGGTGATCAACTACTCCATAGGGTCGTCTTGAGGACTGAGTGAGATCATAGGCAACAACAAGGCTTGCCTCTGCTGACCACCGACAATCCTCCGGCAGGCATTAGGTTGTACAGGGATGAAGAGCAAGTCTGTCATTTTTCTGTTAAGGAATTGGCTGTGGTAGTTGCCTAGCCTGTCGCTGGGAGGCCTCCTGATCTTCTTTCCTGCACAACCGTTTTTTAGAAAATGACGTTTGTTTACAATGCCGTGTCTGTGGTCCTGTTCTCCACAACACCCAGGCCAGGAGTTTCCTGAGTCAACGCAGAGCAGAATCCAGCTCACAGCTGAGGACCGAGGGTGTGGCCCAGCTTTGGGGGGTGTAGGGGGGCTACCTTGACCGAGACTTGCACTGGATGCTCTGATAGTTGAGAATCTTGTGAGATTCCGGAGAGGGGAGCAGGCACCATGTTAGTGACCGAGACCAAATTCCTGCCTGTGCCTGGTGGCGGAGTGTTCCTCGCGGTTTATATCTGATCTGGAGAAAGGTGACACTTAAGAAAATCTATCCAAGCCGCTAGGACAGCATAGCTTGTCTGGGCAGAACTGCGTGGGGTTCTGTCTAAAATCTAGAGCTCAGCAGTCACCTGGGGGAGGGGGGGTGCGTGGATGGCTGTGGCTTGTTGGGTCCTGGGGCTCAGCACATGTCATGGGGCCAAAATGCTGCCAAGTCGCTCCTTTGTCTTGACTGTGATGAGGGGATTTGAGGGCTCTAGGCCTCTTAGCTTTTCTGAAAAATGCATGTAGCACCACCTTGTTCTGGGCTCTCATGCAGTCACGGGGAGGTGAACCCATCAGATGTGACAGGACGTAATCAGAACTTCTGTAAAAATAATGACTGGCATTTGCACGCCCTTTAGAGATTTCATACATAGTTTGGTGCTCAAACTATGGTGGGAAAGAGGGCAGGTTTATTGCTATAATCCCACTTTTATTGATGAGGAATCTGAAGCTCTGAGAGGCTAAGGAGTGTCCCAAGTGGCAGAACAAGGGCTGAGCCCTACTAAGCTCAATGTGAATCATATCTGCCCCCTGGGTAGCTTTTCTTCTCCGCCCCACTTTACATTTTAGGACAATGAGGCACAGACATATTCATTTGTCCAAATTCACACCACTTGGATGCCAACAAGATTTCTGACTCTGGAGTCAATGCTTGGGCTTTGGAATGGAGCAATCCCATTGAACAAGACATTTGCAATGTCCTGACTTTGTGTGTGTGTGTGTAGTGTGTGTGTGTATCTGTAGGCAGAGAAATGGAGAATCCTGTGCTCCCCGTCTGTTAGTTTGAGAGAATCCTGCAGTACTTGAAAAACACAGCCTTGGGTTCGGTGCTCAGTTCTACAGGGATTAATACAGTTACGCCTGGCGGCATATGATTTATGAGTCCAAACAAGAAAAATTGGAGTGGTAGGGAAGGTATGGTGAGAAATACGTGAGTAAAAAAGTCTTGTTAAAGATGCAAAACTTTTTTTTTTTTGGTGTGGAAACCCAGGATTAAACCACAGAGATGCAAAACTTTTAATAAAACATTGTTTTTACATTTTGTTTACCCCTCCAAGGCCACTCATTGTATAAAAGACAGTAAACATAGGTATATGAAAACAGAAGGGAATAAAATTCACCTGAAGTCTCACAACCCAGAGAAAACTACCGTTAATTTGGTGCATATCCTCCCATCGCTCTCTGTTATATATAATGGCTGCAGGCATTGTTAATGCTCTTGGTAGATATTTTCTAGACCAGTGGTCTGCAAACTCATTAGTCAACAGAGTCAAATATCAACAGAACAACGATTGAAATTTCTTTTGAGAGCCAAATTTTTTAAACTTAAACTATATATGTAGGTACATTGTTATTAATTAGGGTACTCCTAAGCTGGCCTTTGCTAAAAACGTCCTCAATCTGATTGAGGTAGGTTCGCTGAGGTTGACCCCTTCCAACTCTCCCATCCACACTCGTCTTGTATGCTTGTCTCTATCTCCTTTCCGAAAACAGATTTCTGCTCACGGGCCACGAAGTTTCAATCGTACTGTACGTGCGCGCCCGCACGTGATATTTTGTGGAAAAGCCACACTCAAGGGGCCAAAGAGCGCATGTGGTTCGTGAGCCGCGGTTTGCCGACCACTGGCCTAGACTCCTTTCTTAAAGGCTGTAGAGTCTGACTTCAGTCTTCAGTCACTGAGAGAACCCTCTCCACTCCTTTCTCAGCAGTGCTAATGGGTGGTATAATGACATTGTCAGTTTGGTAGGCAAACATGATATCTCCCTCCGTTTAATCAACAGTTCTTGCCACTCCTGTTAAGATTTTTGGAAGGAAGATAAGTAAGAGCTCTAGGCAATAAACCTTTTGTTTTTGACTAGTTTAATTCCTTGTCCCATCAACCATTCCCCTTCCAGCTGTTGGAGCCCCTGGACTGAGGACATCCTCTCTCAGCTCCTGGAGGCCAATCTTGACCTTGATGAAGGAATGGGAAGGACTCCTTGTGTTTCTCTCCCATGCTGTCCATTACAACCACTGGGAAGCTTTAAAACCTCCCCGTGCTCTGGCCACACTGCACCAATTCAATGAGAATCTCTGGGAGAGGAGATATTCTTAAAACTTCCCAAGTCATCTAGAGAAAGCTCTAGATCAGCACTGGGGCAACTCAAGTCAATTTGGCCTTTCTCTTAAGTCTCTTATTTGTGGACTGTGAACTTTTCTGGCTTTTTCTGGACACGAAGTCACACGTTGATCCCTGTAGAACCAAGCTCAGAATCCTGGGCTGTGTTTCTTAAATACTGCAGGATTCTTTTGAGCAAACAGATTTGGGCACACAGGATTCACCATTTTTCTGCCTACACACACATGCACAAATTCATTCATTCTCTCTCTCTCTCTCTCTCTCTCTCTCTCTCTCTCCCTCTCTCCCTCTCTCCCTCTCTCCCTCTCTCTCTCTCACACACACACACACAGTCAGTACATATATCTCAAGTGTAGAGTTACTGCTGTTTTTTAACTGTGTGTACTTACCTTAAAGTTCTTAAGTACTTTTAACCACTGATGAGGTGAGGATTATGGACACCTCCCTATCTCCCCACTAGTCCAAAAGGAGCATAGCTGTCACTTTTGTGATTAAGTTCAGGTCCTTCGAGGTCTAACAACCCCCAAGAACACTTTCCAAGGCTGGCTGGGCTCCTCGCTGTGTGCATGAGCAGGTGTGGAAGAGGTCACTGTAGACGCACCAGCTCTCCTCACAGGGAGCACTCTTGAAGTTTTTCCTTGACTTAGATGCCAAAGCTCAGCGCTGTTTGCATAGTACAGATGGCCAAGTGGAGAGGACTCAGTCTTCCTCACAAACAAAAAGATCAGTATGCTTTGATTTGTATGTCAAAACAATGCTCAATTATATCAAAATAGGGGCCACTGTATTAGTCTGCTAAGGCTGTCATAACAAAATACCGAAGGAGATGGCAGAAACAACAGAAATGTATTTCCTCCAAGTTCTGGAGGCTGGAAGACCAAGATCAAGGTGTCCACAGGTTTGGCTTCTCCTGACACCTTTCTCCTTGGCTTACAGATGGCCACCATTTCAATATATCCTCATATGCACATTCCTCTCTCTCTCTGTGTGTGTGTGTGTGAGTCTGTCCCTGGTATCTCTTTTGTGTCCAATTCTCTTCCTATAAGAACACCATTCAGTTGGATTAGGGCCCACCCATATGACCTCATTTTAATGTGATCACTTCTTTAAAGGCCCCATCTCTAAATACAATCACATTTCGATGCATTGGGCTTCAACATATGAATTTTGGGGAAACATAATTTAGCACATTACAGCCACTGTCTTCTTTTATCCACAGTGTGAGGGGGAAGTCAGGCTCATGTGTTGAAGCAGAAACGGAACCAGGCCCATGTGAAGTCAGAGGAGGAAAGAGCTCCTGGGGGAAGTTGGGGGTTGACTTTAGGGCTTGGTGGGACAAGTGGCAAGAACCAGCTGAAGTTGCTCAGCCTTGGGAATGCCCTCTCATCCCCATCTTATAAAGGAAAGGCTGCAATCTAAACCCAATACCAGTTCTTCTGTGTCTTCAAACTGTTGAACACCCTGCTTTGCAGTCTGCTTAGGTAGCCACACAGCCTTGCATTGCCCCGGGCACCATCTAACATTGAGAATCTGCATTAGGCAATCTACACTTTGTTGGCTGCTGAGCTGTCTGTCTGTCAGCAACTCCCAAAGGCCAGAAAAGCACATATATCTTAATTACAGTGAAGAACAGTGAAGAACGCGTGGATGGGCACAGAGGCTGGGGCACTGGGCCCCCAGACACATCTTTTGGGAAAATATCTGTGTAATCTGTTTTGCTGGCCTTGAATACTTCTTCTTTGAAAAAGAAAAAGAATAATGGTACATATTTCTTTTTGAATTCATTGTCTGGCCCTAATCACCCTCTGCCTCTCATAATATTTTGTTTGACAACTAACAGCTAGGGGGTTGCATTAAAATGCTTGCACTTGCTAATTGCTAGCTGGGGTGTGATTTAGTGAAAGGGGCACGGTGATTGTCCTGGATGCTCTGTGGTGTCCTTAACATTACTTCCAGGGTCTACGTCTATCTAGCAGCAGGGGAAAGTGGCACTTAATTGGATTTTTGAGGCGACAATTGCTCTTTTCTTTAGAAGCTGCATATTGAGTTCAGAGTTGAACCAGCTCAACTCCAGCATTGCATCTACCTATTAACTTCACAGGCAGTTAAATAGAGAAGTATAAACAACCGCATAGCAGCTGAACACCAGATAAGGCAATCTCAAAGTCCTTTATTTCAGCACATCCTGGCTGCTAAATAAATCTTCAGTAATAAATAATAATGCAAACTTCCCTTTGTCACAACCCCTCTCTGCTCCTCACTCCCTGTGAAAAAACTCATATTTATTAATTAGAAAGAATCTTGAGCAGGCTGTTTTGGAAGGCCTTCACAGGAGGAATTGTCGGGGGGAACTTGAGAGAATGAGGCCCCAGGAGAGGCAGGGAAGAAAGGGAACAGCACTCCTGACCACTAATGGTGGCTGTGGGCCAGTCGTTCTCAGCTCTGGCTGACCAGGAGGGTCACCTGAGGGGCTTTTTAACTAACACGGATGCCAGGGCCCTATGCCAGTCTAACTAAGTCGGAGTCTCTTGGGAACTAGACATTTGTATTTGTTCAAATGGATCCCAGGCGATCCTCATGTGCAGTCTGAGTTTTTGCTGTAGAGAGATGATAATGGCTGTGTCACAGGTTTGGGGATCTACCAGGAGTTCAGGTTTTTGAAACCTTGAGTGTTGGGGATCTTGCCAAGGTGAGCACCTGAGAACCCTTGGGCCCCATTGAATGGGTTCCCAGAGCATTGTCATCCGTTTGGAGCTCTGCCCACTGTGTGCAATTCATGCCTCGCCCCCTTACCTTCCTGATTCCTCAAGTTGCACATTTCATTTTTTAAAATGAAAATCAGTATTGACAAAAAAGAGAAGTATAAATTTGGTGATCAGTAAGCATCTGTGTCATTGACGGGTTGCCTGAAGGTAGTAGATACGTACTTTCCCCTTGCCCCCAATTTTCTCATTTGTATTATTAAAATGTAAATAATAATACATCTAAGTAAAACTCTGGAAGTCAGTGGTAAATGACCTCTCCACTGACACTTTCCTTGCTGGGACTGTAGGTTTCCACTGAGACATGAGCTCTATTCATTTGGAGGCTGTCATTAGTGTAGGAGGTCCTGACAGGCTGTAGCTATGTCTTTACATTGAAGAGCCACCCACTGCTTCTGCAGAAGCGGGGTCACACTGGGGTTGGTCAGGAGGATGTGTAAGGAAATGTAGAGAAGCTAAAAGTCCAACCCAGTCAGCACACCTGAGAAAGTCAGAGTTGGGAGGGGAATAGAGTGATGAATTTGTAGAAAAAATAATCCACTTATATAAAAACCCTGGGTGTTGTTCATTATGACCACCAGAACCGCAACCAAGTGGAAGGACGTCAATCCTGCAGGGGTTGTCTTGGCAACGCTTCGCCCGCTTCGCCCTCCCCCGAGCTGTTTCCCGGAGCTATTTCCTGTAAGGGCGGGGTTTGACGCAGGAACCCGCCCTGGGAGCGTGGAGGCAGATCTTTTTTTTTTTTTTTTTTAAATGAGAATCCTTTTTATTTTTAATTTTTTTAAAATTTATTTTTATTTTTATTTTTATTTTTTTTATATTTTATTGATTTTTTACAGAGAGGAAGGGAGAGAGATAGAGAGTTAGAAACATCGATGAGAGAGAAACATCGATCAGCTGCCTCCTGCACATCTCCTACTGGGGATATGCCCGCAACCCAGGTACATGCCCTTGACCGGAATCGAACCTGGGACCTTTCAGTCCACAGGCCGACGCTCTATCCACTGAGCCAAACCGGTTTCGGCAGAGGCAGATCTTTATAAAGTGTGCGGTGCCAGCACAGCCAAGGGTGAACCTGAGTGGGGGCGGCTGAAAGGCTTAGAAAAGACAGACAAGAGAATGAAAGCTGGGTCTCGATGGGACGCTGCTTCTCTGAGAGACAGCAGCCACACCCACAGCCATGCCTTTATGTTATAGCAGAAGCTATGAGGCAAAGTAAGGGCATGGCCAAGATGTTTACAATATTCTCCTGGGTTTCAGTCCTACTCAACTACATGCACCTGAACTCTATCAAGCCTACATCACTCAGGCATGTGGGGCCACGTGTTCGGACCATAGGTTCAAGCTTACAACTATAGTTGTTGGCTATAGTTGTGCTGGTAGGGCCCTGCCCTCCAAGCTAGGACTTGCACATGGCAATGAAAGGACTGTGCCCTCTCATCAGTCCAAGGCTTGAACCTGTCCAAAACACTGTAGCGGCTCCCCACAATAAAGTTTTAATTCTGTTTCTTTGTTACTGATGTGGTGGCCCCACCCCATAACAAAGAAACAATTTCTGGAGGATGGGGCCCAGGAATCAGGATTTAAAAAATATTCCCAGGTGATTCTAATGTGCAGCCAAGGTTGAGAACCACTGCTGTAGATAATATTAAACATATATCTAAACATGCAATTCTTTGTCTAAAAAATGAGCATGTTCAAGAATTAAATGAAGAAAATTTGGATATACTCGATGGAAATTTTCACACATATTTGAGTGATGATTCCATTGATTCCACAGATGATGCTGAAAAGAAAAATTTTCCCATTGAATTTCTTAATAGTATTACTCCTTCAGGAATGTTGTGTCATAAATTAAAATTGAAAGTGGGTGCAATCATCATGCTATTGAGAAATCTCAATAGTAAATGGGGTCTTTGTAATGGTACCAGATTTATTATCAAAAGATTACGACCTAACATTATCGAAGCTGAAGTATTAACAGGATCTGCAGAGGGAGAGGCTGTTCTGATTCCAAGAATTAATTTGTCCCCATCTGACACTGGCTCCCATTTAAATTGATTTAATGACGGTTTCCCATGATGCCAGCATTTGTGATGACTATTAATAAATCACAAGGACAAACTCTAGACAAAGTAGGCATATTCCTACCTGAACCCATTTTTGCGCATGGTCAGTTATATGTTGCTTTCTCTCGAATTTGAAGAGCATGTGATGTTACAGTTAAAGTTCTAAGTTCTTCATCACAAGAGAAATTAGTCAAGCACTCTGAAAGTGTTTTCACTCTTAATGTGGTGTACAGGGAGATATTAGAATAAGTTTAATGACTTTATCAGTCATTGTTTGCATCACTGTTGTTTTTATATCATGTTTTTTTTTTTTTTTAGCTTTGGATCTTCACTTTTTAAAAAAAATATATTTTATTGGTTTTCTACAGAGAGGAAGGGGAAGGGACAGAGAGCAAGAAACCGATCAGCTGCCTCCTGCACACCCCCCCACTGGGGATGTGCCCGCAACCAAGGTACATGCCCTTGACTGGAATCAAACCTAGGACCCTTAAGTCCGCAGGCCGATGCTCTATCCACTGAGCAAAACCGGCCAGGGCTCATATCATGTTTTTGTCGTTTTTATATCATGCCTCTGTTGTTGTTATATCCTTTTGTTACTGTTTATTTATTAATAAATTTATATATTATTTTCATATACATTTTACTAATTTCCTTTCATCTCTCACACTTCTATTATAGAGAAAGGGCAAATAGCAATATTAAAATACCTCTGCTAATTAGCTCCCTTTTTAAAAAAAATATATTTTATTGATTTTTTACAGAGAGGAAGGGAGAGGGATAGAGAGTTAGAAACATCGATGAGAGAGAAACATTGATCAGCTGCCTCCTGCATACTCCCCACTGGGGATGTGCCCACAACCAAGGTACATACCCTTGACCAGAATTGAACCCGGGACCCTTGAGTCTGCAGGCCAATGCTCTATCCACTGAGCCAAACCGGTTAGGGCAGTTAATTCCCTTCTAATCTGCACGAATTTTGTGCACCGGGCTACTAGTAGGGTAATAGTAGAGGATTTATTGGAGGTGTGGTTATCACAGTTTTCGAAGTATGGATTCAGTTGTCTGAGAGAATGAGGCACACGGAACAATTTTATTATAATAGAGAAACAGAGTAAATAAGGAAAATGAGGGCGTGCCAGGTATCTAGCATTGCTTAAAAAAATGGTGTTGGGCATTTCCCCTAAGAACAGGAACAAGACAGGGATGCCCACTCTCACCACTCCTGTTCAACATAGTACTAGAAGTATTAGCCATTGCAATTAGACAAGAAGAAGAAATAAAAGGCATCAAAATTGGAAAAAAGGAAGTAAAACTGTCCTTATTTGCAGACGACATGATATTATACATACAAAACCCTAAAGACTCCATCAAAAAGCTACTAGACTTAATACATGAATTTGGCAATGTAGCAGGATACAAAATTAATGCCAAGAAATCTAAGGCATTTCTATACACCAATAGTGAACTTTCAGAAAGAGAGACTAAAAAAACAATCCCATTTACCATCGCACCAAAAAAATTAAGCTACCTAGAAATAAACTTAATTAAAGAGGTAAAAGACCTCTACTCAGAAAACTACAGGATGTTGAAAAAAGAGATAGAGGAAGACATAAACAGATGGAAGAACATACCGTGTTCATGGATTGGTAGAATCAACATCATTAAAATGTCCATACTACCCAAAGCAATCTATAAATTCAACGCACTTCCCATTAAAGTACCAACGGCATATTTCACAGATCTAGAATGAACTCTCCAAAAATTCATCTGGAATAAAAAAAGGCCCCGAATAGCTGCAGCAATCCTGAAAAAGAACAAAGTAGGTGGGATCTCAATACCAGATATCAAGCTGTATTACAAAGCCACTGTTCTCAAAACTGCCTGGTACTGGCACAAGAACAGACATATAGATCAATGGAATAGAATAGAGAGCCCAGAAAATGACCTGAACCAATATGCTCAATTAATATTTGACAAAGGAGGCAAGAACATACAATGGAGTCAAGACAGTCTCTTCAATAAATGGTGTTGAGAATTGGACAGATACATGCAAGAAAATGAAACTAGACCACCAACTTACGCCATACACAAAAATAAACTCAAAATGGATAAAGGACTTAAATGTAAGATGGGAAACCATAAAAATTCTAGAAGAATCCAAAGGCAACAAAATCTCAGACATATGCCAAGCAATTTCTTCACTGATATAGCTCCTAGGGCACTTGAAACTAAAGAGAAAATGAACAAATGGGACTACATCAAAATAAAAAGCTTCTACACAGCAAAAGAAACCATCAACAAAACAATAAGAAAGCCCACTGTGTGGGAAAACATTTGCCAATGTCATATCTGATAAGGGCCTAATCTCCAACATTTATAGGGAACTCATTACAACTTAACAAAAGGAAGATAAACAATCCAATCAAAAAATGGGCAAAGGACCTAAATAGACACCTTTCAAAAGAGGACATTCAGAAAGCCAAGAGACATATGAAAACATGCTCAAAGTCACTAATCATCCGAGAGATGCAAATCAAAACAACAATGAGGTACCATCTCACACCTGTCAGACTGGCTACCATCAACAATTCAACAAACGACAAATGCTGGAGAGGATGTGGAGGAAAAGGAACACTCGTGCACTGCTGGTGGGAATGCAGACTGGTGCAGCCACTATGGAAGATAGTATGGAGTTTCCTCAAAAAACTAAAAATGGAACTCCCATTTGACCCTGTGTGCCGGGAGCCGGTCTATCCTTGCTGTTTCAAGGGACCTGGCATATATGGCATACTGTTCTTAATATGTTTGCTCACCTTCTTGGCACTATGTGTTTTAACCAAGGTCTCCTCTCTGAGAAAGGTTGCTTCCCTAGGTAGGGATTTTCCCCTGAAGTTAGGGAGGGAATAAAACCCTTCAACTAAGTGCCAGGCGGGTAATTAATCACTTTAACTACGAACAATCATGCTTAAGCTACATAATCTTTACTCCCTGGAATGGAGATAAGAAACGCCCTAACCTTTGGAATAGAGACTGATAGGATTGAATCAACTGGTATAAATACAGATGTAACAAGACAGAAAGAGACAGAACTTAGAAGTAAGAACCAAGAGAGACAGAACCTAGGCACAGAACCTACACAGAACGTTCTCTAGAGACAGAAGAACTTCGCTGGAGAGAACATGGCAAAAGACCCTGGACAGAAACTGGCCTCAGAACCTAGAGACAGAACCTAGCGAGAGAACATGGCAAAAGATCCTGGACTGAACCTGACTACAGAAATTGGCAAGAGAACCTGACTAGAACCTGGTGACTGAACCTGGCTGGAGAACCTGGACAGAACCTGGCTGGAGAACCTAGCAAGGGAACATGGCTACTGAACCTGGCTGGAGAACCTGGACAGAACCTCTCTGGAGATCCAGACCAGAACTTGGCTGGAGATCCTGGCTGGAGATCCTGGCTAGGCTGCTGATCAACTGAACGCTGTCTCCGTGTCGTTCCATCTTCGCCGACTCCGTCCACACCTTTGGGGACCCCTGGACCTGCTGGGGTTGGACCCCGGCACCTGTGATCCCACTTCTAGGAATATATCCCAAGAAACCAGAAACACCAATCAGAAAGGATATATGCACCCATATGTTCATAGCAGCACAATTCACCATAGCTAAGATCTGGAAACAGCCCAAGTGCCCATCAGTAGATGAATGGATTAGAAAACTGTGGTACATCTACACGATGGAATACTATGCTGCTGTAAAAAAGAAGGAACTCTTACCATTTGCAATGGCATGGATGGAACTGGAGAGCATTATGCTAAGAGAAATAAGCCAGTCAATGAAGGAAAAATACCACATGATCTCACTCATTTCTGGATAATAAAGACCATTATAAACTTATGAACAAAAATAGATACAGAGGCAGAGCTGCCTCAAACAGACTGTCAGACTGCAGCGGGAAGGCCGGGGAGGGTAGGGGGGTAGGAGGGGGGGCGGTTAAGTGATCAACCGAAGGACTTATATGCATGCATATAAGCATAACCAATAGACATAAGACACTGGGGGTAGGGGAGGCCAGGGGATTGTCGAGGGTGGAGAAAAAAAGGAGACATATGTAATACCCTTTGTAATACTTTAAGCAATAAAAAATAAATAAATTAATTAAAAAAAAAAACTAAAAAAATGGTGTTAGATGAGTTAAAACCTATGTTTAGGTTTCCAAGTTACTCTATTTTATGAATTTGAGCTCAAATAAGAGCAATTAAAAGGACACAATAGGATGTTCACAGACAACCAAAAAAAAATGTTTGCAGCTTATGTTACATCATTAAAACACATTGGGTGGGTGCCATCTATGATTGGTAGCCTTTATGCTATGTGGAAAGGTAGGGCCCACTTAAAAATGCCTTTGTGGGCTTTCTTTTCTTTCTTTCTTACCCTCCCTTAGGTACCCTGGTGGCTAAATAAATCAGGACACTGAAAAAAATAGACATCTATGTTGAGGACCTGTTGCTGAGAGCCGAGCCAAGCCCCTCTGGCAGACGTCCTGAGATGGACAGAACACACAGGGAAGGTGCTGCCTCCAAGGCTCTCCCATTAGCAACCAACTCCTTGCTTGTCACCCTGATTTTTTTATTTATTTTAAATGAATTAGGCCCTTGGAAACAGAACCACAGGGCTGGCCAGTTTCCTCCTCGAAGAGTGGCAGAGAAGGAAAGCTGGTGCATTAATCATAAATGAGCCAATTAATTACAGTACTCCTCCCCCCTGGGGTTGGTGCTGGCAACAGTAGGCCCAGAGTTATTTAGGGAATTAGACACTGAAGATGCCCTTTATAGACCCAATTATGTAGAAATAAATTACTCTTAGATGACAATATGCTGTTCTCTCTGAATGTGTGGGGAGGGGTGTCTTTTTTTCTCTGACCAGTCCACACGTAGTTTTCCAATGAATGCCCTTACATTGACTATGGAAAAGCAGAGGTTTCTTCTGGTTCTTGTCCTTTGGATATAAGGATACTGCATGCTTAGAAAATGTAGGGGGTTTGTTTTGCTGAGTGATGTGTTGACATGTGAGTAGTTTCAAAGAGGTGTGTTAGAAAACTCCCAGCAGCGCTGGAGAGGCATGAAAGGCAGGCACGTGGTGTAAATGATTCCCCTGAGCCCTTCACTCACCTTAGGAGAACAGCGGGGGGAATGTCTAACAAACGGGTCTCAGAACTCACACTGCTCCTTTGTAAATGCTTGTGGCATGAAGTGGCCACTTCTGTTCAGGAAAGCTGGCTGTGACATGAGCTGGCGGCAGCAGGTTGTGGGCAGGCACATGATTTCCTGTGATCCCTGGCAGTCCAGCCCCTTCCTCTCTGGTCCTCTGTGTCCCCCATCCTGTGCCCCACCTGAATCCTGACCTATGTGGGGAGAAGGGAGTGGGTCAGGATCCCCCACTGCAGCACGGTTTATAACAATGAAGAATTGGAAAAGGAGTGGCTAAGGGACCACGTGGAGCCTTCTTAGCAATGAGTATCTCATAGCAGCTAGAAAAGAATTTGGTGGAGCTTAGGTTCCTGACATGGAGAATCTCGTAGGCATATTGTTGAAGGAGAAACAAAAGTTGTAGAACAAAACATATGACTTAATACATTTATGTAAAGGTCTAATACTGGTCCTGGCACTTGTTTGTTCACTGACTTTGGCCAATTAGTTAACATTTCTGATCTTGAGTTTCCTCATCTGTAAAATGGGGATAATACTGCTCTTCTCACAAGGTTGTTGTGAGGTTTAAATGGAGGTAATGCATAGGAGACGTATGTAAACTGTAAAACAATATACACATGGTAGGTGTCCTAATCCTGGCTGTGACAGACACTGTCAGGTGGAAAATTGTCTTTCCATATGAGGTTGTTCCCATAGAAGAAACCATTTCTGAATAGGCGTAGTAGACTGCAGATGAATGGGGCATCTCAAGTGGATACAGCCCAGGAGGTTGGTATATAGAATTTTTTAATCCTCACCTGAGTATATGTTTTTTTAAATTGATTTTTTGAGACACAGAGAGGGAGCGAGGGAGAGGGGGAGAGAGCGAGAGAGAAGGACCAAATCAACAACCTAGGTATGTGCTCTGACCAGGAACTGAACTAGCAACCTTTTGGTGTGTGGGATGACTCTCCAACCAGCCAAGCCACCCGGCCAGGGTGAGGCAGGTATTTTTAAGGAGGATTCTGGTGGTTGTAATGTGCTCACCAGCAGGTTCATTAAGCACAATTAATAAGCAGCAGTCTGGAATAGCCCATTAGCTACATAAATGAAACCAATTGATGGTGACAGTGCCCGGACTCTGACTGCTTCCCATGGTCATGTACTAGGATAGTACAGAAGAATCATATTAGAATGTCGTTGTGCCGTTTCACAAGAATGTCACTATCATGTGTTTACATCAGGACTCTGAGTAATTTGGTTTATGATAAAATTCTGTATTTCGATGGAATGTTGGTTTTGATACATTCCTTTACTTGTCAAATGAGGGGATTGGATGGGAACTGTATGACCCTGGGCAAGTCATCTCACTGCTAGATATCTGTTTCCTTATCTGTAGAGGGAGGAGCCGAGTGATCTAATGCTGCTTCTGATTTCTGAACCCCTTCCTCACTTCTTTGGAGGCACTTGTCATAACTTGTGATTATTATTTTTATTTTATTTTATTTTATTTTTTAATATATTTTATTGATTTCTCACAGAGAGGAAGGGAGAGGGATAGAGAGTCAGAAACATCGATGAGAGAGAAACATCGATGAGAGAGAAACATCGATCAGCTGCCTCCTGCATACTCCCACTGGGTATGTGCCTGCAACCAAGGTACATCCCCTTGACCGGAACCGAACCCGGGACCCTCGAGTCCGCAGGCCGACGCTCTATCCACTGAGCCAAACCGGTTAGGGCTCTTGTGATTATTTTGTTTGCTTCTTTTATTTAATGTTTGCATTACTGTACTCACTTGAATGTTAAGTTCCATGGAGGTAGAGGCCATGATTGTTTTGTCCACTGTTGCTGTCTAGCTAATGCTCAGCACAGAGTAGATGCTCAATAATGATTTCATGAATAATGAACATGGTTGTTTGTCCAATGAAGAGGAGCTATAATTTCTCTGGAGTTTGGTGGGTAGACTCTTCTATGTCCGTGATCTTAATACTTTCTGGCACACATAGTACTGCTTAGCAGTGATGTTAATTTGCTATTTAAAAACAATACCCAGCCTGAGTACATAAAAACACACCATGATTCTGTGGTACATTTTTAAGATAAGAAAATTAAAATATACATGTCCCGGCCTCAGCCCACTTCACTGAACATGTGTGTGTCAGAGCCCTTGGCATCTGCACCTGCCTTCACCCACTAATACTCCAGGACACTACTTCCATTCTGTTTTATGTGGCATTTGATATATGTGTGAGCCCATGCACTTGTGCTATTGTTTGGTCTGTAAAAGGAAAAATGAAGCATAAATACATTGACTTTGACCTTGAGATCATCAACTAAGTCCAAACAAGTTTACAAAAGAAGCTTTTAGTTTCTTAAAGATATTAAGATTGCTTAAAGCACTAAAACAGCAGAGGCCCAGACCAATTATAGATCATTTTATGAGCCCTGGCAAAGATATATATTTGATTCTTGTTGTTTGTCCTCACAGGGTCCTTCTTTTTTCATAAATTAAGACCAATCAGTCATAGGAACATGAAATTCCATTTATTTTCTCAAATGACTAATGGCTTAGCTTTTGGTCTTTTAGTTCAAGTTCCAATGAAATTGAATAGTAGCTATATGTAATTAGCAAATGGACCTTGTCAGCTCTGATCACGTGGATGTCCACAGGGACTGAACTTGAACCCCAGCCACCACTTTATTTTTTTAAAGGAGAAAATAATGAGCATGGCCATGACTGGGGAGAGACATAAAGGCTGCCCCCGACTTCCTAAGATCTACCTCCAAACCAGCAGCCTCAGGAACTCTCATTCAGAGCTACCGCTGTGGACTTTGCTAGCATATAGTTAGTAGGCTATGCTTTTTCCAGAGGAGGAATAGTGTCTATTGATGCTCTGTCTGATGTCTCGCAATGTATATCCTTCTTTTCAATACCCCCTTATTTCAATGTCAACATTTGCAGAATGGGTTCCTTAATACAATTGTGTAGGTTGTTTCCAAACTTGGAATATTCCAGATATACCTTTTGAGCACTGAGTGGAAAAACAGGAAATACATGGTAAAAGGGAAAGACAAGAGGGGTGGAGGACCATGTAAGGTTAATGTTAGAAAATAATCTCCTAGGAGTAAACCCAAACGTTTGTCTTTGTTGCTGAGTATTCAAGGCAGTATAATTGCAGTTTTTGGTAAAATGAACTCAATAATAACAGGTTTCTCAAGTGTCACAGTCTAGGAAGTTCCAATCCAGCTCCATTTCTTTGCTCTCTCATAGCAGGAAAGAGAATGGGGACATTAAGTCCCTGGCTCACAGGGCTGCAAACTGACTAAACAGAGCAGGCCAGGACAGGGTGGTAGGAGAAGAGATTTAAAACATTCTGTTCAGGACTTTATAACCCACTATCTGTAACTTAGACCCTAGATATTATATTCTCTTTCCACTTGTTTGTGAGGCATAGGTCAAGCAAATTCATCATATTTATTGACCACCTTCTAGGCATAAAACAATTTTTGGGAGAGGTAAGTGACACAAAACGCCAACTCTAGAAATGATCAATATTGTTGGGCGAAACCAATAAATATCCAGGCCTGTTAGTAATGGACAACCAGCCAGTGAAGGTTTTCCAATGGTAGAGTTCACGATAAGACCTGCATTTCAGGAATAGAGGTGAGCACAGAACCATGAAGACTGCGTCAGAGGCAAGAACAAATGCTGCTTTGGATTAACGCAGCAGCAGGAGGGGTGGGTGCTGGAGCTGCCTGATGGACATTTTGGGGGTAGACTCAACAGACGTGGTGATTCGCTAAATGAGAAGTTAAAAGAGAAGGGGAGTCAGTTGAGCCTTTTAGCTGAGATGTTGAGTACAGAGTAGAGCCAGCGTAGGAGAGGGGTTTTGATTTTGATGTGACTATGGGACATTAGGCAACACATGACCGTCAGATAGAAATGACCATCTAGAGCACAGCAGAAAATGGGGGTGAGAGAGAAAGGTTTAGGAGTCACCAGGGTATAGGTGGATCAATGAAATAACCATGTTCAAAATGATTGCCACTGGAGTGGCTTCCTAAGATGGTGGCAATGCTCCCAAATTTCCCCCCTCCTGTCTCCAGCTATAGAGATCCCCCCAAAGAGGAAACAGAGAAACAAATAAGCTAAAATAGTCAACAGCAGAGACAAGGGTGCAGAGACTAGGGTGCTTGATAGCAACAGAACTAATGATTCAGCCAGCACAGCCCCTGGCTAGTGAGAGCCTGTGAAGTCCACATCACATTGGAACCCTCTGGGGATTGAGGCCGCATCTGTGGAATAATTGTCTTTTGACAATGCTGCTGCTTTGGCCAATGTCTTCATTCCTGGAGAGAGCCATTTCCCTCCTGATTTGGGGCTGTATTGTCCTTTTCATGCATGCAGGCCGGTGCTGAGAGTCCGCGTTCACATGCTCATGGGCTATCTGAGCACGGTGTGCAAAAGCATTTCTACAGGCACGAACTTCTGGAGAGGATCATGGCATCACATCTTAAACAGCCCACAAAGCTGCACCACAGTTGCAAGGGAAAATCCTCTTCTAAGTACCAGTGACCAACAACTGAATTCTCCTCTCTCCATCTTGGAATTGAAGTGCACTCAGTGTGTTTTCAAAGGAAAAGAAAAGACGACTTTGCGGCGTGTTAAGAGTTTGAGGTAGGTCAACCTGTTTCCCGTGATTCACATGATGTGAGGCTTATAGTAGACCTGACAAAAGCATCCTGAGGTCCTGACACTACCCAGGGCCCCGACACCCACCAGCCAGGGGAAGACCTCAGGTGAAGCTGTCGGATTCTGGACGATTATCCAGACCACAGCGTTGTTTGGGATTTAAATTGGTGCACCCGAGGATTCATTTGCTGCCATGAGGATACCACCTGAAGTTCATGAGATGGTCCGCCAGTGAGTTCCAAGTGAGACCTTTAGGAAGGCCTCCCAAATGATATCTCGATGTCTTGTAGAAACTCAAGGGCACTTCTAATACCAAGACCACTCACTGTATACAGGTTACACAGTCAGAGAGCATGGGCAATGGAGCTTCAGATCCGGTTCCCTGGAGCACACTCAGTAGGTAGATCATTGGTGCTGTCTCTTAAGGCTCTGGGTGATGCTGACTGGGTCTTAGCGAAATGCATCTGAGCAGCAAATTTCAGGGCTGTTTATTCAGAGGGACCAGGCAGGGCTTCCTCGAGGTGGCCTTTTGGAAACCACAAACAGTAGTGAATTTGTGTGACTACTAACCCCTGGAAGCTATGGAGCTCTCTTAAAAGGTTAAGGAGGAAACCTGGATCAATCTTTATAGAATAGAGCATGTGATTTAGAAGGGATATCAGAGATCGCTCTATCCTAACCTTTTCATTAACCAGAGAGATGAAGTGACTTGCCTGACACCGTCTAGACAGTGGCAGACCTGGGACTGGAGACACAGGTGGCTCCTTTGAAAGCCCAAGGCTTTTCTGCTCTTTTAAAGTTAGTCATGGCAGGGATTAGAGAGGAACGAGTATGGGAGTAAGATGAGAGAACTTGGGTCAGGTTCTTACTCAGCCGCTTCTGGCTAGGCCTTGGCATGAAGGTGGGGTCTGTTTGGCGTTCGGAATCAAATAGGGGACAAGGAGCTTATTTCAGGGCTGCCTTTTGCTGAAACTCCCTCGAATCACCTCTTCTCCTTGGCATTATAACAAGGTGTTACAAACAGCATTGAATTGTTGTAGTCAAACTGCCTGCTGCCAAGGACCAGAGCATGATCACTAGAATGACCTCCCAAAGGGCGGTGCTGGGCGGCACGGGCGATGGGATCCACTTGGCACCTCCTGTTGGGCGCGCACTGCTCTCACTGGGAAAATAAGACAACCAAGTGAGTGTTCTGATTCAGCTCATCACAACACAACTTTTTAGCAATTAATGCTAGGAAATGCTCAGAAAGATTCAGGAAAGAAAAACAAATGTTTTCCTCTTTCACACTGTGTTTATTTGGGATGGTTGGGAAGAGTGCATAATTATAAAAATTAAAGTATTTTAATATGCTGGGTCCTTTGAGGACCTTCCAGAATACTGTTGAACATTGTTTCAACAGTTTTGTGGCTCCTGTGACTCCCAATGACCTGCCTTTTCACTCTCCAATCAGGTTTGGGATTAGCTGCCCTTTGCTTCAGCGACTGAATGCTTGTTTCTAAGTGAGATCTTTCCCCCTCACTTTATCTGAGCTGATCATTGCTACACTGACATGAAAATACCTGTGCCAAGTTCAGATGAGCTACTTACTAACCTACTTATCAAGTCCATCAGTTATGCCCATGGATGCCGTGTGAGCACAGGATACCTTAAAGCTTAGAGTTTTGTGCTCCACTGGCCAAGAGAGGACTTTTCAGATTTGTGTTGCATGCGCTGGGGGTGCTAACAATCATGAGGCACTTGTACCATCCCACAGCGGGAGGGAAGTTGGCCGTCGGCACACAGGGACCTTGTGTTGAATTGTACCTGGACTTCTATGCATTCACGTTACTGGAATTTATAAATAGTTCTACCCATGTTCTAAAGGTCATGTTTTCATTGTGGCCTAATTTATCAGGCCTCAATTGCTCTTATTTTTAGCTTTTGAAGTGTTTTATGGTAATCTTTCTTTCAGATTTATTTTTAATTTATAGCATCCAAGAAGGAAGGAAATGAGCCATCATTGAGTCTCTGCCATTTGCTAGTCCATAGTTGGTAAATACAGGGCATACTTCTTACCACTTTCTTGAAAATATATATATATTTCAGAGAGGAAGGGAGAGGGAGAGAGAGATAGAAACATCAATGATGACAGAATCATTGATCGGCTGTCTCCTGCACTCCCCTTACTGGTTATCGAGCTCACAACCCAGCCATGTGCCCTGACTGGGAATCAAACCGTGATTTCCTAGTTCATAGGTCAATGTTCAACCACCAAGCCACACCAGCCAGGTACTTACCACTTTCTTTTATTTGTCCTTGGCAGACAGTGCTAATCAATCATAGCACTCTCTCACTGACCCTGGGTAAGACCTCACAATCCTTCTCAGCATAGCACTCCAGGAAACCAGCAACTGGTCTGAATTAGGCAGAAGATGAAACTCCTTTGTCATCCCAGTGGTAGGAATTTAGTATTTGTTCTTTAATTTTATCCTTGCAACAGAAATTCAAGCAGCCCATACTGTTCCATACAGTGGTGCAAATTGAAGCTAAAATTATGTAAGTTACCCACTCACACTCAACTTGCCTAAATTCAGACATAATTTCCATGCTGTTTGTACTAACTATACATATCTCATCTAAAGACAGGTTATATGGCTTCTGGACCAAATCACACCATCAAATATAGACATCTCCTGACTTTTGAGGAGATTTTATTCTAAACATTCAGATAAAATAGTAATGATAATAATCAACATCTGCACAGCACTTGCTACCTGATCTCCTTGGGACTTTGGGGACAGGCAATTGCAGAAGAAACCAAACACAACACAGTCTCTTGTTCCTTAGCTTGTCTATTCATTCAATCTACAAATATTTACTGTGTGCTTAGCATTGTGAGGCTAAGTGTTGGGTAGACAATGGTGAACGAAATAAATGTAATCTGTGCTTTCATAGAATTTATGGCCTTGTGGAACAGACTGACATTAAACAAATAAACCCAAATAAATATAATTACAAACTGTGAGTCCAAGAAAGAAAAGAACAAAGACTCCTAATGGAACATAACAAAGAGAAACTTGCATTTTGTGGAATGATTGGTGAATGCTTCTCTAAGGCAAAGGGATTGAAACTGATCACCAAAGGACCAGTAGGAATTAGCAAGGAGGAAATTTGGGAACAGTCATCAGAAACAGTGATAAATCTACTCAGGGATATTTTCACAGATAACAGCAACGGTGTTCATGTTTCGAAAACACATAGGACTTTATAAAACACTAGAGGCCCAGTGCATGAATTTGGCCAGGGGGAGGGGCTATGGGTGGTTGTCCAGCCAGCCCCCGCCCCTGGTCGAACTCCCAGTTGAGGGGACAATTTGCATATTAGCCTTTTATTATATAAGATAGTACTCATAGCTGGTGGGGCTAGTCTATTGAATGGCTTATCAATAATATGGTCAGGTAGTCCCAAAGCAGACCACATTAC
This sequence comes from Myotis daubentonii, assembly GCF_963259705.1. Classification (NCBI taxonomy): domain Eukaryota; kingdom Metazoa; phylum Chordata; class Mammalia; order Chiroptera; family Vespertilionidae; genus Myotis; species Myotis daubentonii. The sequence goes on from NC_081849.1 coordinate 62,440,566, forward strand.
CCACTTTGCACCTTTGCAAATGACAGGGCACTCCCTTCCAAATTTGTAGGAGCTGATCCTATTCAGTGGCTCAAGAAAAACAGAGAAAAAAAGGTAAATCACCTTCACTGTCCACAGCCTCTGTTCTGTGTTCACACTACTAAGTGTACTGAACTGATCACGCAAACCAACCCTCTCCAGCCCTCCAATTTAAAGGCCAAGGGGGCAGAATGGTGCCCAGATTAACAGAGAGGAAAGCCAGTCAGCCAGCCAATGCCTTTGGGAAGGGGGAGGCAGATGCTAATAATAGACCCACTCTTGTGCAAATAATGAGTTTAAAAAGGGCGCACAGAGGAAATATGTTAGACATTTGCACAAAGGTAGATGACTGCACGATTTTGAAAGAGACTTTAAATAGAATCAAATCACAAGGAGCAAAGAAATAGGCAACTAAGTAAGAGATAAAGGAAGTGCTAAATAATTTACTTAAGTAATTGAATAAGAGGTAAAAATGATTGACAAAACCAGAACTGTAGATACAAAGGGAACCTTCAAAGCTAATAAAATAATTTAAGGAAGCAGTATCATTTGTAGAATTTAAAATGGCAATGGAAGCAATTTAAAAGAGCAGAATAGACCTTCTAGAAAACAAAATCCTGTTACAATGGTCATACCATCTCAGTTTATGTCCAGGGACACATTTATCACCTGGATGCTGCCAGTGACACAGTGGTGCTTGGGACAGTGCTGGATGTGCGGAGGCGGGAATGAGTGGGAGATAACCTTCTGTAATGAGGGGAAACACCCAGAGCCTCTGAGACGCTGGGCTCAGAGAGAGAAGGATTGACCTGTCTGTATGTATTAGCAAGTACAGTGGGGCCTTGACTTACGAGTGTCCCGACTAACGAGTTTTTCGAGATACGAGCCATCTCTCGGCCGATTTTTGCTTTGAGTTGCAAGCTAAATTCGGGTTACGAGCCAGCTTCAGATACCCCACCACTAGTTGGCGCAGCGAACATCACAGTGAACGCCACAACATCAGCCCAGCATCACGTGTCTCACTCGTTCACTGTTGATTTGACATAAGAGTAATTTGAGTTACGAGCTCCATCACGGAATGAATTAAACTCGTAAGTCAAGGCCCCACTGTATTACATAATGAATATCATGTAAATAACCACATAAGTAACATAGATTTTTTTTTAATTGAAAGTTTGACTTAGAGAATCCATATGCAATTGTAAGAAATAATACAGAGACGTCGTGTATTCAGTTTTCCTCATCGGTAACATCTTATAAAACTATGGTGCAATATTCCACCAGATATTGACATTCATACAATCCACTGATGAGATTTCTCTAATTTCAGCTGTGATAATGTGCATTTAAAGGCCCTGGGACCGATACAGGAAAACAAGGCTCACTTCCCTGGACTGGTTCCAGGTCTAACTAGCTTCACTAAGTTGACCATCAAACAGTCTCATTATTGATCCACAATTGATCGTGAGAGTGCTTAGGAACGTGCCGACGTGGAGAAGGCACTTCAAAACGTCAGCTCACTCTCAAGCTGAAATCCCCCCTGGGCAGGCATGACACAGGGGCTTGATTAACAGTGATCAGCAAGGATGCCCCGAGCCTCAAAACGGTACACATTGTCCAAAAGGCCTAAATCACCGTGTTCCGCTCAATATCAAAGCATAACATGGGATGGCAAACAGAGCGCAGAATCATTTTTCCCCCTCAGAGAAGTAACAAACTGTTCACTGTGGCCCAAAGCAGGTGTAAACACTGATAGAAGAATAACTATCTTCACCTTTGGGTGGCATTCGTTATTGTCATCAAAGGGTAGGACAGGAACAGAGCGGTCGGCCGCTCAGTTATGCTGTGAGCACACGGGTAAGTGGCTACTGCAGAGACTGTGTGCAGGTACCAGCCAGCAGCTCGTTGCAATGTTCTGCTGTGGCCTGCCACGAAGGGAGACGGAAATTGAATGTTTGCAAATGGCCTTTCTTCAGGTATCTAGTATGACTTGTTCGGAACATTGAAAGGATGGGAACATTGAAAATAAATTTCCAACACAGGAAATAAAAAAAAAAAAATACTGGGGGAGCTCATGGACTGTGGATGCGGGGGGGGGGGGGGGAGGGCGTTGTTAATAATCAAGCCCGGATTCTCATGTTTGTGAGCTGACTCACGAGTTTGCGTGTCTCTGGTTTGTCAGTTTTGAACCTGTGGTTGGTAAAAGACTAGCCTAAGTAAGCATAAAACTCTTTAAGAAAGAGTTTATTTTCTCTCTTGAAAGCAGTGTTTTCTCAACCATTTTAATTCATGTTTCCTTGTAATAATCATAAAAACCTACTTCCTCCTGCATCCACCTAAATCTGATATGAACCACTCCCCCTCTCTCCCTTCCCCACCTGTCAAGAAGATTCTATTGTTGGTATTATAAAAAGAGTAGGTTTTTCATTTTTTCAGACCAAATATGTTATGATAATATTGCATGTGCCATTTGATGCAGCTCTAAAGATTACAATTGAGGCTCTTGGCTTTGGGTTTGTTGTAGCTTCTGCAAACACAAGCACCAGCAGTCCAGTGCAATGAACACTTAAGCAAGACGCTTCTACTTGCCTTGTTTGGCTGAACTAAAAGGTAATATTTCAACTCACATCCTCTCAGTGCTTTTCATAGAAGCTGCTCTCTGATCAGTGGGCCGTGCCCTGATGACAGTTTAATATAATATCTCACTGTGGCCATTATTCTCATGTCAAGGAAAATAGGACAAAAACGCAACTTTCCACTGTTTTTATTCATCTCCAAAAATATTCTCTCTGGGTGTCACAACACAAAACCAAACCTGCAATGCCAGCTTCAGTCCTATTGTCCATGTAACTCAGAAAGGATTATGTTTAACAGGACCTTAGGAATCCCCTGGTTGAGTTTCCTCACTTGACGAGGATACCATGGCAAAAATAAAATTAAAACCCATATTTTTTCTGATTCTCAGTCTAACAATATTTCTAATATATCAAGGACTTCATGTATATTTTTGGTGCTTCATTTAGTTTAATAAATAGATAAGATTTAAATAGATATATACTCTTAAAAAATCATGTTTTTATTAATTTTTATAGAGGGAGAGGGATTGATGGAAACATTGATCAGAATCATTGATCAGCTGCCTCCTGCACTCACCCCACACTGGGGATTGAGCCAGAAACCCAGGCATGTGCCCTGACTGGGAATCCAACCATGACATCTGGTTCATAGGTAGATGCTCAACAATTGAGTCACGCCAGACGGGCTCCATCTCATTCTTTTTTTTTTTCTTTAATACATTTTATTGATTTTTTACAGAGAGGAAGTGAGAGGGATAGAGAGTTAGAAACATTGATGAGAGAGAAACATCGACCAGCTGCCTCCTGCACACCCCCCACTGAGGATGTGCCCGCAACCAAAGTGCATGCCCTTGACCGGAATCGAACCTGGGACCCTTCAGTCCACAGGTCGATGCTCTATCCACTGAGCCAAACCAGTCAGGGCTAGATATATATACTTTTAAAAAACATGCCCATAAATGTGCTTTTGCAAGAACTCTGTGAGGTAGATACCATCATTATCCTTATTAGGAAGTTAAGAAATGCGGCTTAGACTTGTCTAAGAGTCAGCTCTCCAGAAAGTGGCAAAGCTGAGATTGAATTTAGGTTTTTGACTCCAAAAACCATACTATTTCCACTGTACTGTACAGTTATAGAAAAATCAAGCACATAGTTACAGGCGTCTTTGAGCACAGTGTATGTTTTCATTTGCAAACCAGTTATATTTGTAAAAGAATTAAGCAGCTCTTCAGTACATCGTTGTATGTAGTTCTGTCTTTGTCACAACAAACTGCAATGTTGCAGTAGAATCAGTGCTGTCAGTGGTTTGAAATCTAGTGTGGCTACTCACCAACTCTATGATTTGGGGCAAGTTTTTTGACCCTCAGTTTCCTGTCTTGACACAATGGAACATTAATGACTATTGTACAGGGCTGCTATAGGAGATGACAAGTTTAAAGACTTAGTACAGCGCCTGTCATGAAGAGCTCAACCAATGGGACTTATTTCCAGTGTCTAGAGGAGGGAGGACAAAGGAGGAGGGGAAGCTCAAGGCAGGGCAGTGTTTCCATAGGTTTGGTTGTATTAAAAAATAAGGACAATGTTCACAAGTGACAGATTTGGTGAAGATATTTACAATGGCTAAAAGTGACGGAAACTATTATCTGAAATAAAGAATTGTGTAAATTAACAAGAAAAAACAGTGTAATCTCAATGGTCAGAGGTACAAAGATTATAAACATGTAATTCATAGAAGATGAACCACAAATGGCTGAAACACAAGGAGATGCTCAAACCTAGTATTTAGGGAAAAGCAAAGGAAAATAATGAGGTACTGCTTTACTTGTAACAGGATGGCGATAACTAAAAGGTGGGTAATGTGAGACATGGGTAGGGATGTGGAGCTGTAGGAACCTTTGTTTACTGAGACACATTCTTGACCTCAAGTGCTTGAGATGATTAGATTGTGTCTTCACAAAATTCACCTGCTGAAGTCCTAACCCTCAGGACCTCAGAATGGGGACTTATTTGGAAGTAAGGTCTTTACAGAAATAACTAAGTGACGATGAGGTCCTTAGGGTGGCCCTAATCCATCACGACCAGTGTCCTTATAAAAAGGGGAACTTTGCAGGCAGACACAGAGGGAAGACCCTGTGAAGAGAAGGAGAAGGTAGCCATTTACACCACCCTATGAGGCCTGGCATAGAACCTTCTCGCTTATGACTGATGCCTATATCCAATAACCTACTTGGAAATGTTGCTCCCACCATTCAGAAGGAATCATGCTACAAATAAGAGAACTCACTACTAGGAAAAACCAATTAAATAAAGTTGGTCATGCATGGACCAATGGTAAGGGTGTGTCATAAATTATGGTATGGCTAATCTAAATCTATACATCTAAAAATACATGAGTAAAGACAAATTTTAAAAAGTAAACATAGATAATTTTATATAATTGTAAGTGCCTATAAGGAAACAAAACAAGATAGTGGCAGGAGGTGTTGGTGGGGTGAGAGAAGGGGTCAAGGATAGATTTTCTGAAAAGTGGACATTTGATTTGAGACTGGAGTGATGAGAAGGAAGCCTGTGTGGGGATCTGCAGAGATAATGTTCCATGTATGGGAACAGTGAGTGCAAAGGCCCTGGGCAGAGAGTGAGGCTGGTATGTTGGAGGAGCAGAAAGAAGTCCATTGTGATCGGAGCACTGTGACCAATGGGAAGGGGAAGGGGTATAAAATGAAACTGGAGAGATAATAAGGTCATGGTAAGGCTCATACTAATAAACAGATGTCCAGGATATTCCTAGATACGTGTGACAAGTTGTTTTCTGGTACATGTGAATGAATTTTGTGTGAGAAAGTGATTCCTCTCTTGATCCTTTGCTTTGTTGGTTTTCATAGCTATTTTTCTTTCTTATTTTGTTTGAATGATTTAAGACTACAACCATGGTGGCTTAGCAGAGCTGTTGGGGAAAATGCATGTGATTGTCAACTTGTGCAGAGTTGAACAGGAGGAAGGAGCCTCAGCTGGCTGATGCACTCGGAGGAAGTGTAGTGTGTGTGACATTTGGGCTGCCTCACTGACGCTTCGGATGGCTCTGCTGCCCTTATAACTTAATGTTCTGGGCAGCCCAGGTTCCAATTTATCAGCAAGGACGATAAATTGCTAATGACTGCTGGCCTTTCCCTATTCTTCAGTTATCTGCTAATACAAAGAGACAGATTCATTCAATTTGGAAAATGTTAATAAGATACCAAAAATGTGTTCTGGGAGAGAGTACAGGGGAAGCTTTTTTCAAATGGCTGTATTATTCTTTCCAAAAATTGAATTCCAGCTGTCTCTGTGCAGATGAATGGAAACACTATCAAAATTCTCAATGTTTCGATTAACCTAATTAAACGGTGTCTGAATGGAGCAGTGGTAAAGATGAAAGGTGTGTGCTCTAGCAAATGAACCTCCATGGCAAAAGATAGCGAACACTCGCTTACCACCTCCCCTGCACCCCCAAGGAAAATCAGCTCTAATACCTTCATTTGACTATTTGGATAATACTGATTTTCTAGGATCTTAGAAAGCTCCTGTAGGGAAGGTTTAGCTCATTTTTTACTTGATGTGGATGGATTTTAGTATTTGTAGCACCTAGACTCCTGGTGTTGCTGCTGTTTCTCTGACTACCCTACCCCCTAGTTTGTGAGCCATGTCACTACCGACTGAGATCCTTCTATGAAGATGTAGGGAAAACTGGGGGGTAGTTCTTTTTTGAAACCTGTGAGCATTTCATTGTTGCAAAAAGGATACTTGACATATTTTCCCAAACTGAAGTTTGGGGGTTATAAGCATTTCAATAATTTTCTTTATGCCCCAGTAGTAATGACTATTCTTATAGACAAAGCTCCTCCCCCCAGATATTGGATCCAGTAAGATGGATGTTGAAGATATTATGTTGTTTCATGGCCTTTGTATGAGAATGTATGTGGTAAATGTTGTTTAGGATTTTACACAAGGAAAATGGCCTCTCTTCCCGAGGATCTTATATTATTTTTGCAAAGATTTATTTATTTAATACTTTCTTTTTGGTGTTAGGAAATGAGTCATTTGTAAGCCATCTTATTCTCTTTTATCCTTTGCTATTAATATCATCCTATCTAATAAAAGAGAAAAATGGTAATTGGCGTACGACGATACCCTTTTCATTGGCTAATCAGGGCTATATGCAAATTAACTGCCAACTATGATTGGCAGTTAACTGCCAACTATGATTGGCAGTTAACTGCCAACTATGATTGACAGTTAACTGCCAACAAGATGGCGGTTAATTTGCATACGTAGGCACAATGCAGGGAGGCGAAAGGGAAAGCAGGAAGAAGCCCCCTGCCACTGAGAGTGATCAGAAACCCAGGGGGGAGCTAAGAGCTGGGAGGCAGGGCAAAGGCGGCCCTGCCCCCCAGCCATGATCAGAGAATCAGGTGCCTTTTCCACCCTGGCCAGTGATAGCAGGAAGTAGGGGTGGAGCCAGCGATGGGAGCTGGGCACGGTCGAAGCTGGCAGTCCCAGGAGCTAGGGGTCCCTTGCCTGGGCCTAAAGCGGAGCCCACGATCGTGGGGCCGCTGCAGCTGTGGGTCCCCGCTCCCTGGGCCGGACACCTAGGCCAGAGGCCTCAGGCCTGGTCAAGGGGCCGATCCGGTGATTGGTGATCGGAGGGTGATGAGGGTCAACTCCTCTGGCCGAGGCATCAGGCCTGGGTGGGGGGCTGAGCTGGGGATTGGGGGGATATGATGGTCCCCTTGCCCAGGCCTGAAGCCTGGGTCAGAGGCGTCAGGCTTGGGCGGGGGGTGGAGCAAGCGATCTGAGGGAGATGGGGGTCCCCTGCCCAGGCATGATTCCTGGGCCAGAGGCCTCAGGCTTGGGCGGGGGCCAGAGCCAGTGATCGGGGGGAGATGGGGGTTCCCTGTCCAAGCCTGACACCTCTGGCCGAGGCATCAGGCCTGGGCAAGGGGCCGATCCTGCGATTGGAGGGTGATGGGGGTCAACGCCTGAGGGCTCCCAGTATGTGAGGGGGGGCAGGCTGGGCTGAGGGACACTCCCCCCCCCACACACCCAGTGCACGAATTTCGTGCACCGGGCCCCTAGTATGTAATATTCAACAAAATTGTTTAGCAATACATATTTAATATATTAATCTTTTTTTACACAAATATACATTTTCTTTTTTTTCTTTTTTTTAATTAAATCTTTATTGTTCAGATTATTACATTTGTTCCTCTTTTTTACCCCCCCATAACTCCCCTCTTCCCAGTTTCCACCCCACCCTCCACCCTCACTCCCCACCCACTGTCCTCATCCATAGGTGCACGATTTTTGTCCAGTCTCTTCCCGCATCTCCCACACCCCTTTCTCCCCCAAGAATAGTCAGTCCATTCCCTTTCTATGTCCCTGATTCTGTTATGATCACCAGATTATTTATTCACTTGATTCTTAGATTCACTTGTTGATAGATGCATGTTTGTTGTTCATAATTTGTATCTTTACCTTTTTCTTCTTCTTCCTCTTCTTAAAGGATACCTTTCAGCATTTCATATAATCCTGGTTTGGTGGTGATGAACTCCTTTAGCTTTTCCTTATCTGTGAAGCTCTTTATCTGACCTTCAGTTCTGAATGATAGCTTTGCTGGATAAAGTAATCTTGGTTGTAGGTTCTTGTTATTCATTACTTTGAATATTTCTTGCCATTCCCTTCTGGCCTGCAAAGTTTCTGTTGAGAAATCCGCTGACAGTCGTATGGGTATTCCCTTGTAGGTAACTGAGTTTCTTTCTCTTGCTGCTTTTAAGATTCTCTCTTTGTCTTTTGCTCTTGGCATTTTAATTATGATGTGTCTTGGTGTGGTCCTCTTTGGATTCCTTTTGTTTGGAGTTCTGTGCGCTTCCTGGACCTGTAAGTCTATTTCTTTCACCAGGTGGGGGAAGTTTTCTGTCATTATTTCTTCAAATAGGTTTTCAATATCTTGCTCTCTCTCATCTTCTGACACCCCTATAATTCTGATGTTGGTACGCTTGAAGCTGTCCCAGAGGCTCCTTACACTATCTTCGTATTTTCGGATTCTTTTTTCATTCTGCTTTTCTGGTTGGGTGTTTTTTGCTTCTTCGCATTTCAAATCTTTGCCTTGATTCTTGCACTCCTCTGGTCTGCTGTTGGGAGTCTGTATAGTATTCATTATTTCAGTTCGTGTATGCTTAATTTCTAGTTGGTTCTTTATCATAACATCGAGGGTCTCATTAGATTTCTTGAGGATCTCACTACATTTATCGGCGACTTCTAGACAGTTCTTAAGAGACCTTAAAAGTGTGGTTCTGAACTCTATATCCTCCACTGACAATTTTGTCCTGTTTCTTTGTCTCTGCATTTTTTATGCTTTCTTGGTGCACCCCCTAGTGGTCTTTGTGCGCAGTCTTGTTGTAGTTAAGCCTTGATTGTTGTCGGCAATACTGGGGGTGATTTGACCTCCAGGCTAACTGGCTATGAGAGTCTGCTGTGTCTGCAGTGGGAGAGCTTCTGTGCTGGATCTCTAGGGCGGTGCTAATCTAGCGTTTGCCTGAGGCTATCCGGCAAATGGCTCTGCGCAGGGCTTGGGCGGGGCAGGTCCCCGGGGATCTACAGGGCGGGCCAGAGTGAGCAGTTATGGCTGCTCTCAGTTCCGTCCCTAGGGGCTCTGCCTCACAGAATCCCAGCAACAGCTGCAAACCTCGGAGAGAAAGCTGCCTTTGAGTTCCG